>NC_041333.1:42067155-42089655 GCF_004354835.1 Perca flavescens | reverse complement strand
ACACACAGACAGATACAGATACAGACACAGATACATACACACAGATACAGACACAGATACGGACACACACACACACACACACACACACACACAGATACACACACACACACACACAGGCATACACACAGATACAGACACACATACAGAGCAAACACACGCAGACAGACAGACAGACACACACACACGGTGCACACACACGCAACACACACACACACACAGATACAAACAGATACACACACACACACAGACACACACACACACACACACACACAGATACAAACAGATACACACACACACAGACATGAGGTGAGGGTGAACAGGGGGAGGGGTGTGGCCTACACAGAGAGAGGAAGTCCCACCCCTTCAGAATAACACTACCGGACACATTTAAACTGAAATAAAGTCCCAAGGTGGAAACAGGAAGGGGCGGGACTTCCCCTCTCTATCGGGAGGGGTTGGAGCTAAAACACACTGAACTGACCGATGACAATAAGATTCACAGTGCTCTGCAGCTCTGACGTTTTGGACTTTTAACCAGAATTCAAGTTAGAAACGTGTGATTCAACCAGGTGATGAATAAAGTGAAGAGTCTCACCTCACTGTCTGGACTCACAGCTGCTTTATGCTGAAAAACAACAACAACAACAACAGTTACTCTGGGATATCCATCTTTACAGCACTCATTTTATGCTCAGTTTCAGGTTCATAATTATATTTAGAGGTTGTATAGGTTAGAATAGGTTTACATGGTTTAATTATCAAAAAACACCATATTTTAGTTGTACTGCACATTTCTGCAGCTCCTCTTTTCACCCTGTGTTCAGGTCTCTGTTTTAGCTACAGAGTGAGACCTCTTTTCTTCTTCTGTACTATCTTTGATTGCACTCGCACATGCTCAGTAGCTCAGATCGTAGATCATGTCAGCTAGCTCCATAGACAGTAAAAGAAAGGCGGTTTCTCCAACTTCAGTTAAAAGGGGCGGTACCTTGGTGTAGCTGCTGATTGGTTAAAGGAAAGGTACCTTGGTGTAGCTGCTGATTGGTTAAAAGGGAGGTACCTTGGTGTAGCTGCTGATTGGTTAAAGGAAAGGTACCTTGGTGTAGCTGCTGATTGGTTAAAGGAACGGTACCTTGGTGTAGCTGCTGATTGGTTAAAGGAAAGGTACCTTGGTGTAGCTGCTGATTGGTTAAAGGAAAGGTACCTTGGTGTAGCTGCTGATTGGTTAAAGGGGAGGTACCTTGGTGTAGCTGCTGATTGGTTAAAGGAAAGGTACCTTGGTGTAGCTGCTGATTGGTTAAAGGGGAGGTACCTTGGTGTAGCTGCTGATTGGTTAAAAGGGAGGTACCTTGGTGTAGCTGCTGATTGGTTAAAGGAAAGGTACCTTGGTGTAGCTGCTGATTGGTTAAAGGAACGGTACCTTGGTGTAGCTGCTGATTGGTTAAAGGAAAGGTACCTTGGTGTAGCTGCTGATTGGTTAAAGGAAAGGTACCTTGGTGTAGCTGCTGATTGGTTAAAGGGGAGGTACCTTGGTGTAGCTGCTGATTGGTTAAAGGAAAGGTACCTTGGTGTAGCTGCTGATTGGTTAAAGGAAAGGTACCTTGGTGTAGCTGCTGATTGGTTAAAGGAAAGGTACCTTGGTGTAGCTGCTGATTGGTTAAAGGGGAGGTACCTTGGTGTAGCTGCTGATTGGTTAAAGGAAAGGTACCTTGGTGTAGCTGCTGATTGGTTAAAGGAACGGTACCTTGGTGTAGCTGCTGATTGGTTAAAGGAAAGGTACCTTGGTGTAGCTGCTGATTGGTTAAAAGGGAGGTACCTTGGTGTAGCTGCTGATTGGTTAAAGGAAAGGTACCTTGGTGTAGCTGCTGATTGGTTAAAGGGAGGTACCTTGGTGTAGCTGCTGATTGGTTAAAGGAAAGGTACCTTGGTGTAGCTGCTGATTGGTTAAAGGGGAGGTACCTTGGTGTAGCTGCTGATTGGTTAAAGGGGAGGTACCTTGGTGTAGCTGCTGATTGGTTAAAGGGAGGTACCTTGGTGTAGCTGCTGATTGGTTAAAGGAAAGGTACCTTGGTGTAGCTGCTGATTGGTTAAAGGAAAGGTACCTTGGTGTAGCTGCTGATTGGTTAAAGGAAAGGTACCTTGGTGTAGCTGCTGATTGGTTAAAAGGGAGGTACCTTGGTGTAGCTGCTGATTGGTTAAAGGGGAGGTACCTTGGTGTAGCTGCTGATTGGTTAAAGGGGAGGTACCTTGGTGTAGCTGCTGATTGGTTAAAGGGGCGGTACCTTGGTGTAGCTGCTGATTGGTTAAAAGGGAGGTACCTTGGTGTAGCTGCTGATTGGTTAAAGGGGAGGTACCTTGGTGTAGCTGCTGATTGGTTAAAGGAAAGGTACCTTGGTGTAGCTGCTGATTGGTTAAAGGAAAGGTACCTTGGTGTAGCTGCTGATTGGTTAAAGGAAAGGTACCTTGGTGTAGCTGCTGATTGGTTAAAGGAAAGGTACCTTGGTGTAGCTGCTGATTGGTTAAAGGGGCGGTACCTTGGTGTAGCTGCTGATTGGTTAAAGGGGCGGTACCTTGGTGTAGCTGCTGATTGGTTAAAAGGGAGGTACCTTGGTGTAGCTGCTGATTGGTTAAAGGGGAGGTACCTTGGTGTAGCTGCTGATTGGTTAAAAGGGAGGTACCTTGGTGTAGCTGCTGATTGGTTAAAGGGGAGGTACCTTGGTGTAGCTGCTGATTGGTTAAAGGAAAGGTACCTTGGTGTAGCTGCTGATTGGTTAAAGGAAAGGTACCTTGGTGTAGCTGCTGATTGGTTAAAGGAAAGGTACCTTGGTGTAGCTGCTGATTGGTTAAAGGAAAGGTACCTTGGTGTAGCTGCTGATTGGTTAAAAGGAAAGGTACCTTGGTGTAGCTGGTGATTGGTTAAAGGAAAGGTACCTTGGTGTAGCTGGTGACGTTGTCTCTCTGCAGAGATCGATTCTTCTGTCTCTCCTCGTCGTACCTCAGAGCAGCGAGATGAGCCTCCCTCCTCATCCTCTCCACCCCCCCTACACCAAGAACACCTCTCTGAGAGACAGACAGGCAGACAGACAGGCAGACAGAGATGAAGAGAGACAGACAGACAGAGAGAAATGAGGATTAGCATGGTTTTATGTCAGTTAGCCTAATAGCTGGTTTGATTTGCATTGAGAGATGATCTTATGGAAAGTACCCCATACCAATCTCTAGGTATGGTGAAGGGTATGTGATGATGTGGGGGTATATATATATATATATATATATATATATATATATATATATATATATATATATATATATATAGACACACACACACACACAACGATATATAGTTAAACACAGACGTTAGACCTATCGATCGTCTCCACTATCTCCGTTAAAATGATTTCAGACTTTTATTCTCTTTAATCTCTATAAACTGATGTTTGTATCAGACAGAGAAGGTAGAAGCAGAAGGTATTACCTGGCTCTGGGCACCGGAGGGCGCTGTTACACCATCCACAACACTCCTAGAGAGACAGACAGACAGGCACACAGACAGACAGACAGACAGACAGGCACACACACACACACACACACGCACGCACGCACGCACGCAGACAGACAGACAGACAGACAGGATGTTAGACAGCTCGGAGTAGTTTTGCAGTCAGCATCTCTTCTGTCAGAAGTTAACCTGTGGTGTCAGCGTACCTGTTGTGTCTCCTCGTGTCTTCTGTCCTCGAGTTGGTTTTTCCTGGAGAACCCTGGACACACAAACAGGAAGTCACACACAGCTTTACAAAATAAAATACATGCGGGAACCCCCATTTACATGTGGAGATATGCTGGCTCTATACACGCTAAAAGTCCTGATTATTTACATGGAGTCTGGTGGAGATATGCTGGCTCTATACACGCTAAAAGTCCTGATTATTTACATGGAGTCTGGTGGAGATATGCTGGCTCTATACACGCTAAAAGTCCTGATTATTTACATGGAGTCTGGTGGAGATATGCTGGCTCTATACACGCTAAAAGTCCTGATTATTTACATGGAGTCTGGTGGAGATATGCTGGCTCTATACACACTAAAAGTCCTGATTATTTACATGGAGTCTGGTGGAGATATGCTGGCTCTATACACGCTAAAAGTCCTGATTATTTACATGGAGTCTGGTGGAGATATGCTGGCTCTATACACACTAAAAGTCCTGATTATTTACATGGAGTCTGGTGGAGATATGCTGGCTCTATACACACTAAAAGTCCTGATTATTTACATGGAGTCTGGTGGAGATATGCTGGCTCTATACACGCTAAAAGTCCTGATTATTTACATGGAGTCTGGTGGAGATATGCTGGCTCTATACACGCTAAAAGTCCTGATTATTTACATGGAGTCTGGTGGAGATATGCTGGCTCTATACACACTAAAAGTCCTGATTATTTACATGGAGTCTGGTGGAGATATGCTGGCTCTATACACGCTAAAAGTCCTGATTATTTACATGGAGTCTGGTGGAGATATGCTGGCTCTATACACGCTAAAAGTCCTGATTATTTACATGGAGTCTGGTGGAGTTTGGTGATGGTGATTTCGGGGCTGTTTCATGTTAAACTAAAAGGATCTTACTCTTTAACTAAAAGGTCTCTCTCTCTCTCTCTCTCTCTCTCTCTCTCATCCCATAATGTAGTCAGACACTGAGAATAAGTGTAGTCAGTGGGTGGAGCTCTTACCTCTCTGGTGATGCGTCTCTCGATGTAGGCCATGAACTGAGAGCTCAGGCTGGCGCTGTCCCTGCTGCCACTGGCTCTACTCCTCCCTTCCTCCTCCTCTTCCTCTCCCACACAGCTGTCTATGTAGTCTATCTGCTCCGACTCCACATCTGGAGGCAGACAGACAGGCAGGCAGAGAGACAGGCAGAGAGACAGACAGACAGATTCAGTCACCAAACTGATTCTGTTTCCTCTAATGTGTATCACCAGTAATGTGAATGTGGGGAACTCACGCGTGCCGTTGGCCAGCGGAGCTCTCGGTCTCTGATCTCGGCTGATCTCTGCTACTCTCAGGGGCAGCTCGGACAGCTCCTCTGTAGGCTGGACACACAGACAGGTAGACAGACAGGTAGACAGGTCACACACAGACAGGTAGTCCGCTCACACACAGACAGGTAGTCAGCTCACACACAGACAGGTAGTCAGCTCACACACAGACAGGTAGACAGACAGGTAGTCCGCTCACACACAGACAGGTAGTCAGCTCACACACAGACAGGTAGTCCGCTCACACACAGACAGGTAGTCAGCTCACACACAGACAGGTAGTCAGCTCACACACAGACAGGTAGACAGACAGGTAGTCCGCTCACACACAGACAGGTAGTCAGCTCACACACAGACAGGTAGACAGACAGGTAGTCCGCTCACACACAGACAGGTAGTCAGCTCACACACAGACATTGGATTATGGATGTGTACAGTATGTATCTGAATATTATAATTTCTGATGAATAAAAATGTGAGAAAAGAAAGGTGTGTGTATGTGTGTCTCTGTGGTGTGTGTCTGCGTGTGTGTATGAATGTGTGTCTCTGTGGTGTGTGTCTGCATGTGTGCGTGCGTGCGTGTCTGTCTGTCTGTGGCTGTGTGTGATTTTGTGGTGTGTGTGTGTGTGTGTGTGTGTGTGCATGTGTGTTGTGTGTGTGTGTGTGTGTGTCTGTGTCTCTGTGTGTGTGTGTGTGTGTGTTGTGTGTGTGTCTCTGTGTGTGTGTCTGTGTCTCTGTGTGCATGTGTGTGTTGTGTGTGTGTGTCTGTGTGTGTGTGTGTCTGTGTGTGTGTGTGTGTGTGTGTGTGTGTGTCTGTGTGTGTGTGTGTGTGTGTCTGTGTCTCTGTGTGTGTGTGTGTGTGTGTGTGTGTGTGTGTGTGTGTGTGTGTGTGTGTGTGTGTGTGTGTGTGTGTGTGTGTGTGTGTGTGTCTGTGTCTCTGTGTGCATGTGTGTGTTGTGTGTGTGTCTCTGTGTGTGTGTGTGTGTGTCTCTGTGTGTGTCTGTGTGTCTGTGTCTCTGTGTGTGTGTGTGTGTGTGTGTTTGTGTCTCTGTGTGTGTGTGTGTGTCTAACCTCGTTCCCCGACCATCTCTTGTCTCCGCTGTCGACGCTGTTGAAACCAGAATCCAGCGCTCCGTACGGCCGGCCGGGGTACAGCTCATCCACACTGGCAGACAGACAGACAGACAGACAGACAGAGAGGCAGAGAGACAGACAGACAGACAGGCAGAGAGACAGACAGACAGACAGACAGGCAGAAGGGAGGATTTAGTCAGCTAAAATAAATACATCCCTCCAGCAGAGAGCCTCAGGGCTGCTCCATTAGGGGAAAAAATATAATCACCATTATTTCGGTCAATATTGAAATCACAATAATTCAACACGATTACTCGTTGACTTCTGGAAAGATGTTGCAATTATTGAACTTAAAAAACAGTGGAAAAAGTTAAATAAGTCAACAGTAACAAAAAGACATACAACTGTGACATTTTCTTTAATACTTCTCCTATTGAAACTTTATTTTTTTCAGTCAGAACACAAAAGAGAAAATAAGAGTTTACTTAAATAATAATAGTTTTTCTCGATTATTGTGTTTTTGTGATCATTGGGAGCCGAAATCATAATCACTATTACATTTTTAGATTAACTGCACACAGCCCTAGTGAGCCTCGCAGCCTCCCCGGCCCAGACTAAAGGAAACCTGTTGGGCCTGTTTGGCTGATTGTCTTCACCGTTCATATCTACACACTGTGGGACACACCGGCCCTGCTACAGTATGGAAACATAACCTAGAGCACACTGACTGACTAAAACACAACAAACAAGTGTCTCAAGTTGATTGAGACGGGTGATTGGACTCATGGACTTTCAGGAATCTTGGTTATATGACGGAGCGTATATTCATGGGTGTCTTACTGACAATATGTCAGTACTCGTGTAACTATTCTGTAAGTCTTACAGGTAACCGAGCAGGCTGACTCTGGTCTCTCTGGCTTCATCTATACAGTACAGGACAAACGTTTGGACCCACCTTCTCATTCAATGAGTTTCCTTTTTATTTTCATGACTATTTACATTGTAGATTCTCACTGAAGGCATCAAAACTATGAATGAACACATATGGAATTATGTACTTAACAAAAAAGTGTGAAATAACTGAAAACATGTCTTATATTTTAGATTCTTCAAAGTTTTTTTGATAACTCTGCAAACCCTTGGTGTTCTCTCAATGAGCTTCATGAGGTAGTCACCTGAAATGGTTTTACCTTCACAGGTGTGCTTTGTCAGGGTTAATTAGTGGAATTATTTCCCTTATTAATAAAAAAGCAAAGGGTGTCTACTTTGAGGAATCTAAAATATAAGACATGTTTTCAGTTATTTCACACTTTTTTGTTAAGTACATAATTCCATATGTGTTCATTCATAGTTTTGATGCCTTCAGTGAGAATCTACAATGTAAACAGTCATGAAAATAAAAAGGAAACACATTGAATGAGAAGGTGTGTCCAAACTTGTGGCCTGTTCTGTACATATCTAATGAGTATTGTTGGAAGGAGCCTGAGAGCTTTTAAACATCAGACCTCCAGGTTATCCCTCCTGATGTCCTCGGGTCTAATCTGACCCATTTTCTAAATGTTTCTATATCAGAAATTTGAGTTTCTTTCAACCACATTTTAAAAACAAAGTACCGTGCATGGTTCCCTACAACGCTCTTCACAAGTTAAATAAATGGTCAGTCCACTACTTTCTTCGAATTTGGGTGTTTTAGGCTACGTTTAGACGGAAACCATCTGATAACCAAAAAATAATCTTAAAAAATGAACGGGAAAATATTGACAGGAACTTCGAAAAAAGTGACAAAAGTGATGAAAAAGATGACCAAAACGTTGGAATTTATTGTACATCTCGACCCAGAAAAACTAAAAGTGTCATCGTGGTCGACAGGGGAAGACATCAGGAGGGATAAATACAGGTTTTATTTATCTAAGATTGTCATTCACACACACACTGCTTCTCTGTTTGTGTCTGATTTGAAGTGAAGACTGCGTCACGTCTTCATTAATCATCAGACCGGTCTGACTCGTCTTGGTTCGGTTGATGGGAACGCAAACAGAGCAAGATGACATCAGTGTTGAAGTGTGTGAACGTGAGAAAAGAAGTGAAGAAAGAAAGAGAGAGAAGAGTTTCTGACCAGGAGCTGAAGTTTAGAGGCCGTCTGTCGTAGTCTGGGAGGTCCGGGGTCGTCTTACTGGCCTCCAGGTTCAGGTACTTAAATATGTGGACCTTCCCTTTAATGCAGATCTGCACACACACACACACACGAGACACACGAGACACACACACACACACACACACACACACACACACACACACACACACACACACACACACACACACACACACACACTGTCAGCTGGAACTCACCCACACTTCTGCCTCTGTATATATATATATATATATATATATCACCAGGCTCCATCACCAGAGCAGGGGGAATGAGAGGGGGAAACACCTGAGTAGGGGGAATGAGAGGGGTACCTGTGCAGGTGGGGTCTGTAGAGGGTTGTTGTCGAGGACGATGGTGTGTAGCTGAGTGAGCTGCCGGTAACAGACGGGGATGGAGGTCACCTTGTTACAGGAGAAGTCCAGACGCACCAATGGGAGGTCAGCTAGCTCTGAGAACACACACACACACACACACACACACACACACACACACACACACACACACACACACACACACACACACACACACACACACACACACACACACACACACACACACACACACACACACACACACACACACACACACACACACACACACACACACACACACACACACACACACACACACACACACACACACACACACACACACACACACACACACACACACACACACACACACACACACACACACACACACACACACACACACACACACACACACACACACACACAGATACACACACACACAGAGATACACACACACACACTTTTATTAAACAGGAATACACACAATGGGTGTGTGTGTGTGTGTCTGTGTACATATCTGTGTGTCTGTGTCTCTGTGTGTGTGTGTGTGTATATATCTGTGTGTGTTTTTGTGTGTATATATCTGTGTGTGTGTGTGTGTGTGTATATATATGTGTGTGTGTGTGTATATATGTGTGTCTCTGTGTGTGTGTGTTTGTGTATATATGTGTGTGTGTGTTTTTGTGTGTATATATCTGTGTGTCTCTGTGTGTGTGTGTGTGTGTGTGTGTGTATATATATCTGTGTCTCTGTGTGCGTGTGTGTTTGTGTGTATATATATCTGTGTGTGTATGTGTGTGTATATATATGTGTGTCACTGTGTGTGCGAGTGTGTTTGTGTGTGTATATATGTGTGTGTGTGTGTGTATAGATCTGTGTGTGTGTGTGTGTGTGTGTGTGTGTGTGTGTGTATATATGTGTGTGTGTGTTGTGTGTGTGTGTGTGTGTGTGTGTGTGTGTGTGTGTGTGTGTGTGTGTGTGTGTGTGTGTGTGTGTGAGAGTGTGTGTGTGTACCTGGAGGCAGGCGGACCAGGTGGTTCCTCCTGATGTTCAGGTCTCTGAGAGCCTCCAGCTGACCCACCTGAGACGGCAGAGTCTGGATCTCATTACAGCTCACATCCTGCAGGGGTCAACCACACAGCCATCAATAACTGATCAATAACTGATACACACAGCCATCAATAACTGATACACACAGCCATCAATAACTGATCAATAACTGATACACACAGCCATCAATAACTGATACACACAGCCATCAATAACTGATCAATAACTTATACACACAGCCATACACACAGCCATCAATAACTAATACACACAGCCATCAATAACTGATCCACACAGCCATCAATAACTGATCAATAACTGATACACACAGCCATCAATAACTGATCAATAACTGATACACACAGCCATCAATAACTGATACACACAGCCATCAATAACTGATCAATAACTGATACACACAGCCATCAATAACTGATACACACAGCCATCAACAACTGATCAATAACTGATCCACACAGCCATCAATAACTGATACACACAGCCATCAATAACCGATCCACACAGCCATCAATAACTGATCAATAACTGATACACACAGCCATCAATAACTGATCCACACAGCCATCAATAACTGATCCACACAGCCATCAATAACTGATCAATAACTGATACACACAGCCATCAATAACTGATCAATAACTGATACACACAGCCATCAATAACTGATACACACAGCCATCAATAACTGATCAATAACTGATACACACAGCCATCAATAACTGATACACACAGCCATCAACAACTGATCAATAACTGATCCACACAGCCATCAATAACTGATACACACAGCCATCAATAACTGATCAATAACTGATACACACAGCCATCAATAACTGATACACACAGCCATCAATAACTGATCCACACAGCCATCAATAACTGATCAATAACTGATACACACAGCCATCAATAACTGATAATCAATATGTCTTGGTCATTAGGACAGGTAGGTCATGTGATACACTGACCAGGTAGATCATGTGATAGACTGACCAGGTAGGTCATGTGATATACTGACCAGGTAGATCATGTGATAGACTGACCAGGTAGATGATAGATAGATCATGTGATAACCAGGTAGATCATGTGATATACTGACCAGGTAGATCATGTGATATACTGACCAGGTAGGTCATGTGATAGACTGACCAGGTGTGACCAGGTAGGTCATGTGATATACTGACCAGGTCTGACCAGGTAGGTCATGTGATATACTGACCAGGTCTGACCAGGTAGGTCATGTGATAGACTGACCAGGTAGGTCATGTGATAGGTCATGTGATATAAACTGACCAGGTAGGTCATGTGATATACTGACCAGGTCTGACCAGGTAGGTCATGTGATAGACTGCCATCAATAACTGATCAATAACTGATACACACAGCCATCAATAACTGATCAATAACTGATACACACAGCCATCAATAACTGATACACACAGCCATCAATAACTGATACACACAGCCATCAATAACTGATACACACAGCCATCAACAACTGATCAATAACTGATCCACACAGCCATCAATAACTGATACACACAGCCATCAATAACCGATCCACACAGCCATCAATAACTGATCAATAACTGATACACACAGCCATCAATAACTGATCCACACAGCCATCAATAACTGATCCACACAGCCATCAATAACTGATCAATAACTGATACACACAGCCATCAATAACTGATCAATAACTGATACACACAGCCATCAATAACTGATACACACAGCCATCAATAACTGATCAATAACTGATACACACAGCCATCAATAACTGATACACACAGCCATCAACAACTGATCAATAACTGATCCACACAGCCATCAATAACTGATACACACAGCCATCAATAACCGATCCACACAGCCATCAATAACTGATCCACACAGCCATCAATAACTGATCAATAACTGATACACACAGCCATCAATAACTGATAATCAATATGTCTTGGTCATTAGGACAGGTAGGTCATGTGATACACTGACCAGGTAGATCATGTGATAGACTGACCAGGTAGGTCATGTGATATACTGACCAGGTAGATCATGTGATATACTGACCAGGTAGATCATGTGATAGACTGACCAGGTAGATCATGTGATAGACTAACCAGGTAGATCATGTGATATACTGACCAGGTAGATCATGTGATATACTGACCAGGTAGGTCATGTGATAGACTGACCAGGTGTGACCAGGTAGGTCATGTGATATACTGACCAGGTCTGACCAGGTAGGTCATGTGATAGACTGACCAGGTAGGTCATGTGATAGGTCATGTGATATAAACTGACCAGGTAGGTCATGTGATATACTGACCAGGTCTGACCAGGTAGGTCATGTGATAGACTGACCAGGTAGGTCATGTGATATACTGACCAGGTGATATACTGACCAGGTAGGTCATGCGATATACTGACCAGGTAGGTCATGTGATATACTGACCAGGTAGGTCATGTGATATATACTAACCAGGTAGGTCATGTGATACACTTACCAGGTAGGTCATGTGATATACTGACCAGGTAAGTCATGTGATAGACTGACCAGGTAGATCATGTGATAGACTGACCAGGTGTGACCAGGTAGGTCATGTGATATACTGACCAGGTCTGACAAGGTAGGTCATGTGATAGACTGACCAGGTAGGTCATGTGATAGGTCATGTGATATAAACTGACCAGGTAGGTCATGTGATAGACTGACCAGGTAGGTCATGTGATCTACTGACCAGGTAGGTCATGTGATAGACTGACCAGGTAGGTCATGTGATATACTGACCAGGTAGGTCATGTGATAGACTGACCAGGTAGGTCATGTGATATACTGACCAGGTAGGTCATGTGATAGACTGACCAGGTAGATCATGTGATACACTGACCAGGTAGGTCATGTGATAGACTGACCAGGTAGGTCATGTGATATACTGACCAGGTAGGTCATGTGATAGACTGACCAGGTAGATCATGTGATACACTGACCAGGTAGGTCATGTGATAGACTGACCAGGTAGGTCATGTGATACACTGACCAGGTAGGTCATGTGATAGACTGACCAGGTAGGTCATGTGATATACTGACCAGGTAGGTCATGTGATATACTGACCAGGTAGGTCATGTGATAGACTGACCAGGTAGATCATGTGATACACTGACCAGGTAGGTCATGTGATATACTGACCAGGTAGGTCATGTGATAGGTCATGTGATAGGTCATGTGATAGGTCATGTGATATATACTGACCAGCTCAGTGAGGTGTCTCAGCTGGCCCAGCTCCTCTGGCAGAGAAACCAGTTTGTTGTTGCAGGCGATCAAAACCTTCAGAGGAAGACTGCAGACCACCACCGGGAGGACAGACAGCTGGTTACGACTGAGAGAGAGACAGGGAGGGAGACAGGGAGGGAGACAGAGAGACAGGGAGGGAGACAGAGAGACAGGGAGGGATAGAGGGAGACAGGGAGGGAGACAGGAAGGGATAGAGGGAGACAGGGAGGGAGACAGAGAGACAGGGAGGGAGAGAGAGAGACAGGGAGGGAGAGAGACAGGGAGGGATAGAGAGAGAGAGACAGGGAGGGAGAGAGACAGGGAGGGATAGAGGGAGACAGGAAGGGATAGAGGGAGACAGGGAGGGATAGAGGGAGACAGGGAGGGAGACAGAAAGGGATAGAGAGAGACAGGGAGGGAGAGAGACAGGGAGGGGAGAGAGAGAGACAGGGAGGGAGAGAGAGAGACAGGGAGGGAGAGAGAGACAGGGAGGGAGAGAGAGACAGGGAGATAGGGAGGGAGAGAGTGAGACAGGGAGAGAGACAGAGAGACAGGGAGAGAGAGAGACAGGGAGGAAGACAGACAGACAGGGAGAGAGAGACAGGGAGAGAGAGAGACAGGGAGAGAGAGACAGGGAGACAGGAGGGAGAGAGAGAGACAAGCAGACATCAGTGTTATTTCTGCTCTTTAGGCATTCTAAAAATAGTTTTCTCTTCTCAAAGAATTCATGTGATCATGATGGGTCTGAGTGTGTGTGTCTCTGTGTGCGTGTGTGTGTGTGTGTTGTGTCTCTCTGTGTGTGTTTCCCTGTGTGTCTGTGTGTGTTTCTCTGTGTGTGTGTGTATATGTATATGTGTCTGTCTGTGTGTCTCTGTGTGTGTGTGTGTGTGTGTGTGTGTGTGTATATATATATATATATATATGTGTGTGTGTGTGTGTGTGTGTGTGTGTGTGTGTGTGTGTGTGTGTTACCTGAGGTTGAGGCAGGTGAGAGCCTGCAGGTTGAGCAGACTGTCCGGCAGAGACCGGAGACAGTTCTGGTAAAGGTTCAGACTCTCCAGAGACACGAAGAGACACACCTCCAGAGGCAGCTCCGACAGACGGTTACGAGACAAGTCTACACACGCACACGCACACACACACACACACACACACACACACACACACACACACACACACACACACACACGCAAAGGTTATATTACGTCACATAAAAGACACTTTTATCCAACACAACAAAGGAATCAGAGCTGTATCTCATCAACTGTTTACTTTCTATGTTTATACTCTCTGTGTGTGTGTGTGTGTGTGTGTGTGTGTGTGTGTGTGTGTGTCTCTGTGTGTGTGTGTGTAACTCGTGACTGAGTCTAGAAATAGAAACCTAACGTAGAACAAACAGCCAGTCTGTATCTGCAGCTTCCTCTTGTCTCACAGCCGTCCTCCAATCAGATCACTCTACTCTGTAGGTGTGTGGTTGTCACGGTGACCTCACTGACCAGCTGATCTCCTCCTCCTAATAATGCACAGATGTTGTGCTCTCACACTGGTGGAAAGACTACACCTCTGTCTGTTTAGTGACCAAACACACAGAACTAGGGCTGAAACCATTCCTCCAGTAACTCAAATCAGGTGATTACTAAAGATCCTTGATGGTGCTGGGGACACACCAACACTGGGTCACTGCCTGATGTGAGTCAGAGCAGATGTGAGGTGCACATGCTCAGATTTAAAAGGGGTGATAGAACGTGAAACCGATTTGACCCTGTCATAGTGCAATAACAACAGTTTGGAGGGTAAATAGGACATACAGCATCGCTGTGCAATTAATCTAAATGTAATCGTGATTATGATTTCTGCTCCCAGTGATCACAGAAACAGAATGATTGAGAAAAACTATTATTTAGCTCATTACGTTTTGCAAGTTAACTCTTATTTTCTCTCTTGTGTGTTCTGAATGAAAACATTAAGCTTCAATAGGACAAGTCCACAGTTGTATGTGTGTTTTTATGGTTGATTTATGTGACTTTTTCCATTGTTTTTATTAAAAGTTCAATAACTGCTACATCTTTCCAGAAGTCAACGAGCAATCGTGTTGAATTATCGTGATTTCGATATGTACCGAAATAATGGTGATTATATGTTTTTCCCATAATGGAGCAGCGCTACCATACAGAGAAGCTCAGAGTCCCAGTGACTCCTCTCTCTTCTGCTAATCTGAATCTCAACCAAGCTAAAAGCTGACGTCTTTGTCACGCCCCAACGTCTGCATCGGCTACACCACTGACCTGAGGTCAGCTGGTCTTCTGGATCTAGGTCTCCAGAGGTCTGCTATCTCATCACTACATTCACTGCTGACACTTTTTTATGAGAGAAATCAACTATGTAGAGAACACACACACACACACACACACAGAGACACACACCCCTCAGTTAATTACAGCCTGGTACCGTATTTGAGCATTGAATAATGCCTCATCATTCAATGCCTGAGGAGCTCATCTCATCAGTGTCAGCGAGCCAATCAGCACGCAGCGTGCTTCTACCAAGCTCTTATCATGACTGTGATTGGCCGCCTGACGTTACACGTCACAGAGACACGAAGTATAACCATCAGGCCCCATACGTAGGCTACAGAGAGAGCTGTGTGGAGCCTCGTCAGGACCATAAACCAGCCCTGAGAGGAGAGACAGGCCGGACACAACCACAGTTCAGACCTAATTAAAACTACAACTGTGTACAGTGTGTGTTCTGTTCTGCAGAACCAAACTAGCTTAGCACGATAACAGCACTTAGACAACGATGGTTCAGCATCGCAGCAGGACACGTGGGTTCACACAGAAACCATCTCTACTCAACTCAACAGCTACTCTGCTGTTACTTGTTAATGGTGCAACTGGTATTTGTTACATTATTGTAGTTATGGGTTAGGTGTACTTATTATATATAGTTAAGTACTTTCAAACGTTAATATATTGTTCAATTTAAAAAAAAAAAAATAACTCCATTAAAAAAAAAAAAGCCTTTGTTTGATGTCATTTTTCAGTTTTTCTAGAATCGGTTTAGGAATCTGAATCGTTTTAAAAGTACCGGTTCGGCATCGGAATCGTAAAAATCCCAAAACGGGACCTGACCCTACTGCTGATGAGAGGGTGGAAACATGAGCACGTTACCCCCATTCTCCCTCCCTCACTGGGGACAAGCTTTCCCTCCTCACACACCAATATGCATCATTCTCACATAATTAAAAAACACACCATGTTTAGCTTTGAAAACTTGAGAAGCTTTGCTGATGCCTGTCTGGTCTTTAAGGTCCTGCGGGGGCTTGCTCCGCCACCACTGGGCCGGTGTATTAAACAAGTAACCACAGCAACCAGCAGAGGGGACTGCATCGTTCAACTTAGAAAAAGTAGGATTGGAAGCAAAATAAAACCTTCCTCTTATCATAAGCATGTGACCCGTTTCAACTCCACCAATCAGAACCGAGAATCAATAAGAACCGGAATCAGAATCAGAAGGAAGAATCAGAATCAGAACAAAGAATCAGAATCAGAACAAAGAATCAGAATCAGAACAAAGAATCAGAATCAGAAGGAAGAATCAGAAGGAAGAATTAGAATCGTTAAAATCAAAACAATGCCCAATCCTAAGCACTTTGAGATCTTTTGATGAAAAGTGCATTATAAATAAAATGTGTTATTAATATTATTATTATTATTACACACAGAATACAGAGACTACTTCAGGAAAGGTGGTTGTCCTTAATGTGTACACCAATCAGAACCATCAGGACATCTCAGGAGCTACTGTCTACGGTACTGTGGAGAGGACTTCATCATCATCGTCTCTGATTGGCTCAGCCTGTCCATGATAATTAATAATAAGATCTGATTGGATAACATCGGCTCAACCTGCAGCAGGGACACAAAACAAACGTGTGTCTGTGTGTGTGTGTGTGTGTGTGTGTGTGTCTCTGTTTGTGTGTCTCTGTGTGTGTGTCTGTGTGTCTATACATGATGGTAGATACACTCCACAGTACTATACAGAGTACACGCAGTATGTATCTATACATGATGATAGATACACTCCACAGTACTATACAGAGTACACGCAGTATGTATCTATACATGATGATAGATACACTCCACAGTACTATACAGAGTACACGCAGTATGTATCTATACATGATGATAGATACACTCCACAGTACTATACAGAGTACACGCAGTATGTATCTATACATGATGATAGATACACTCCACAGTACTATACAGAGTACACGCAGTATGTATGTATACATGATGGTAGATACACTCCACAGTACTATACAGAGTACACGCAGTATGTATCTATACATGATGGTAGATACACTCCACAGTACTATACAGAGTACACGCAGTATGTATCTATACATGGTGATAGATACACTCCACAGTACTATACAGAGTACAGCAGTATGTATCTATACATGGTGATAGATACACTCCACAGTACTATACAGAGTACACGCAGTATGTATCTATACATGGTGATAGATACACTCCACAGTACTATACAGAGTACAGCAGTATGTATGTATACATGATGATAGATACACTCCACATACTATACAGACTCCATGTAGTACATAGATACACTCCACAGTACTATACAGCAGTATGTATCTATACATGATGATAGATACACTCCACAGTACTATACAGAGTACACGCAGTATGTATCTATACATGGTGATAGATACACTCCACAGTACTATACAGAGTACAGCAGTATGTATGTATACATGATGATAGATACACTCCACAGTACTATACAGAGTACACGCAGTATGTATCTATACATGATGATAGATACACTCCACAGTACTATACAGAGTACACGCAGTATGTATCTATACATGATGATAGATACACTCCACAGTACTATACAGAGTATACGCAGTATGTATCTATACATGATGATAGATACACTCCACAGTACTATACAGAGTACTATACATGATGATAGATACACTCCACAGTACTATACAGAGTACAGTATGTATGTATACATGATGATAGATACACTCCACAGTACTATACAGAGTACACGCAGTATGTATCTATACATGATGATAGATACACTCCACAGTACTATACAGAGTACACGCAGTATGTATCTATATTTATATCAGTGCAGCTGTGAAGGGGACCAGCACCTGGCAGGCAGGAAGAACACATCACCACGGTAACATTTACTTCCTGTTGTACAACACACTCACACACACACACACACACACACACACGCACACACACACACACACACACACACACACACACACACACACACACACACACACACACACACACACACACACACACACACACACACACACACACACACACACACACACACACACACACACACACACACACACACACACACACCTACCTGTCCCGTCCAGTCCACTACACCTCTACCTGTCCCGTGGGGCTACACCTCTACCTGTCCGTGGGGCTTCACCTCTACCTGTCCCGTCCCATTGGGGCTACACCTCTACCTGTCCCGTGGGGCTACACCTGTACCTGTCCCGTGGGGGCTACACCTCTACCTGTCCCGTGGGGCTACACCTCTACCTGTCCCGTCCCTTGAGGTTCACCTCTACCTGTCCCGTGGGGCTACACCTCTACCTGTCCCGTGGGGCTTCACCTCTACCTGTCCCGTCCCGTGGGGCTACACCTCTACCTGTCCCGTGGGGCTACACCTGTACCTGTCCCGTGGGGCTACACCTCTACCTGTCCCGTGGGGCTACACCTCTACCTGTCCCGTCCCGCGAGGGTTCACCTCTACCTGTCCCGTGGGGCTACACCTCTACCTGTCCCGTGGGGCTACACCTCTACCTGTCCCGTCCCGCGAGGCTTCACCTCTACCTGTCCCGTGGGGCTACACCTCTACCTGTCCCGTGGGGCTTCACCTCTACCTGTCCCGTCCCGTGGGGCTACACCTCTACCTGTCCCGTGGGGCTACACCTGTACCTGTCCCGTCCCGCGAGGGTTCACCTCTACCTGTCCCGTGGGGCTACACCTCTACCTGTCCCGTGGGGCTTCACCTCTACCTGTCCCGTCCGTGGGCTACACCTCTACCTGTCCCGTGGGGCTACACCTGTACCTGTCATTGGGGCTACACCTCTACCTGTCCCGTGGGGCTACACCTCTACCTGTCCCGTCCCGCGAGGGTTCACCTCTACCTGTCCCGTGGGGCTACACCTCTACCTGTCCCGTGGGGCTACACCTCTACCTGTCCCGTCCCGCGAGGCTTCACCTCTACCTGTCCCGTGGGGCTACACCTCTACCTGTCCCGTCCCGCGAGGCTTCACCTCTACCTGTCCCGTGGGGCTACACCTCTACCTGTCCCGTCCCGCGAGGGTTCACCTCAACATTACAACCAGCACAGTAATCCACATAGTTCCATAACAGGGTCCAACTAGCTCCAGGTAGCTGCTGGTATTTAGAGTTTAGGATACTGTTGGAACATGTCTGGGTGTGTCTGGGTGGGTGTGTGTGTGTGTGTGTGTGTGTGTGTGTGTGTGTGTGTGTGTGTGTGTGTGTGTGTGTGTGTGTGTGTGTGTGTGTGTGTGTGTGTGTGTCTGTCTGTCTGTCTGTCTGTATCTGTGTGTCTCTGTGTGTGTGTGTGTGTGTGTGTGTGTGTGTGCGTGTCTTTGTGTATGTGTGTCTGTGTGTGTCTGTATGTGTGTGTGTGTGTGTGTGTGTGTGTGTGTGTGTGCGTGTCTTTGTGTATGTGTGTCTGTGTGTGTCTGTGTGTGTGTCTGTGTGTGCGTGTCTGTCTGTCTGTATCTGTGTGTGTGTGTGTATGTGTCTGTGTGTGTGTGTCTGTATGTCTGTCTGTCTGTATCTGTGTGTGTCTGTGTGTGCGTGTCTGTCTGTCTGTATCTGTCTGTATCTGTGTGTGTGTGTGTGTGTGTGTGTGTGTGTATCTGTGTGTCTCTCTCTCTGTGTCTGTCTGTTGTAACTTATATTATTTTGATTTTTACACGTTAAAAAGCCTATAAAAGACTAATATATATATATATATAAGACATACATATTTTGTTTGTAACGTCTGTGAGCGAAATAACCCAATCAGGGTACAGTATTTTTGGGGGGTACCATCCTCGTCACAACACCGGCCCGGGCTGACGGGTTTCCATCCTCTCCAGCCGTTAAAGTTTTTTATGGCTACAAGGGATACAGCTACGGCCGGCAGTGACGCAATATGATGCTAAATCTCTCAAAATGTTGGCTAAATATTGACGTATATTGTTAATATTTTTAACTCCGGAAACGCTTGACCGTTGCTCGGTAGCGTTTCGATCCGAACCACGATCTTTTCCCTAAACTTAACGTATCGTTTTCGCTGCCTAAACTTCCAACTGTCGTCGCCGTTAACGTTAGCTGTATCCCATCTAGCCTCCCGTCCCATCCTCTCCAGCCGTTAAAGTTGGATGTTGACTTCCCGACGCCCGTTAATCGGTACAAACTGGCTTTAAGTTACGTTAACGGGCTCGCAGTTAACCCGCGGGGGTGTCCGGTGTCCGGTCCCCGGGCTATGTGGCTCACTTACCGGCCCTGGTGGTGTCTGTGAGGTCGTGGTTAGCGGCGCTCCGGGGGAACTCCTTCAGCTTCCTGCCGCTGAGATTCAGGCTCCCGGTGGCCGAGGCTTCGTCCAGCGCGCGGTCCAGAGAACGGTTCCAGGGCGCGAGACCCGCCGCTCCCAGCCCGTTATTATTCCCGCCTAAAACATTCCCGGTGCCGCCGCCGCTGCTGCCGCCTCCAACCGTGAAGTTGTGTCCGGTGTTGTCGCCAGACCCCAGCAACACCGAGGCCGCCATTACACACTCCGGTCGGTTAGCTGTCACGGCTAACGGCTAACTCTCCCACCCTAAACTCCAGAGGAGCGCATGCGCAGAGCGGCGCTCTCGGCAAAACAGACTGGACAACACATACCGGTAGTTATTTTTAATAACAGAACACCAAGTACTACAATACTGCGTGTACGCACGCACGCACACATATGTGTGTGTCTGTATATATATATATATGTATGTATATATATATATATATATATATATACATATATAAACACACAGACACACACATATATACACATTCACACACACACACACATACATATATAAACACACAGATACACACATATATACACGTTCACACACACATACAAACACACACACACACACACACACACACACACACACACACACACACACACACACACACACAATAGTACAGTAATACTGTGTGTGCTATTACTAGAAAATTAAAAAGAATAAAATAAAAAACACCAAAATGACATAACAAAACATTTTGTAATTTAAATTTAGGAAATAAATACATAAACAAATATAGTGTTGGTCTGGTTACATCTTCTTCTATAATTAAAGTAACATATACTAAGACACAGGTCAGCAGAACCAACAGCTTTTTTTTCTTATGCTAAACTGATTTTGTTTTTATATATATATATATATATATATATATATATATATATATATATATATATATATATATATATATATATGTGTGTGTGTGTGTGTGTGTGTGTGTATATATGTGTTTCTGTATTTATAGGTTATTTCATAGTAATGTGTGTTTATGTATGGGCCATTCAACAAGGCAAATTCCAAGTAAGTGTAACTTATTGTGGCACTAAACAAACCCTTTTTCCTTTCCTGATTATAAAAACTTCATTACCCAGAATTCCCTGTTGATGTCGCAAAATTGACGCATGCGTGTCGCGGCGGCAGGAGTCTTGGGCCGGCTATCATGGCGACGTACGTGGACATCCTGAAGAGCGAGTTTCCTGAGATCGACACGGAGGTTTTCGACTACATAACAGGTGAGAGAGAGGCCGGTAACCGAGCCGCTGTGTCCCGGGAGCAGAGCCGCTGTGTGCCGGGAAAAGAGCGGCTCACACCGGCCTTTAATCTGCCTGTTAGCCGGCCAAACGCTGCTCTTAGCCGCAGAGCTACATAGCTAACACGGGCTGGCTGCACTCAGAGGAGGGACGCCGGTTAGCACGGCATGGCTCGGTGCGGGTAGCTAGACATTGAACTGGGTTTTTAGATCGGGATAACTGGATCAGACGGTGAACACTGACCCGGGTGAACCGTGGGACTGTCAGGGCAGTATTACTAGTATAACTAACTAGTATATACACTATGCTATTATAGTACAGGAGTGTCATTCAAAGTATTACAGAAGTATAAATATGTCAATGTACATTTTTAATCTGTGTAAAGTACCTTTCATGACACCGAAACCAGAAGTTATTAATATTAGAGTCAGCATACACAGGAAATAGGAATACACAACAAGGTAATCAGGACATACAAGTGCGCCATACAAATACACACACGCACGCACGCGCACACACACACATACACACACATACACATACAGTACAGGCCAAAAGTTTGGACACACCTTCTCATTCAATGTGTTTCCTTTTTATTTTCATGACTCTTTACATTGTAGATTCTCACTGAAGGCATCAAAACTATGAATGAACACATATGGAATTATGTACT
>NC_041333.1:41999655-42052155 GCF_004354835.1 Perca flavescens | reverse complement strand
AACATGTTGGACGTCCGAGCCATTCTGTGGTTGGAGACCTACCTGCAGGTCTGAACTCACTTTAACGTTAGCATTCCTCATTGAAAACAATGGTAGCGGTTAGCCAGGAGCTAGCTCGTAATAACTGCCCCCCCCTCTCCCTCCCCAGACGTGGCAGTCCACCATCTTGGTCGTGTCCCACGACAGGAACTTCCTGAACGCCGTGGTAACGGACATCGTGCACCTGCACTCCCAGAGGCTGGACAGTTACCGCGGCGACTACGAAAACTTTATTAAAACCAAAGAAGACAGACTGAAGAACCAGCAGAGAGAATACGAGGCCCAACTGCAGTACAGACAACATATACAGGTACTACTACTACTACTGCAGTACAGACAGCATATACAGGTACTACTACTACTACTGCAGTACAGACAACATATACAGGTACTACTACTACTGCAGTACAGACAGCATATACAGGTAAGACTACTGCTACTACTGCAGTACAGACAACATATACAGGTACTACTACTGCAGTACAGACAACATATACAGGTAAGACTACTACTGCAGTACAGACAGCATATACAGGTACTACTACTGCAGTACAGATAGCATATACAGGTATTACTGCTGCAGTACAGACACCCAGGCTGTTTTCCCAGAATGCATTGCGTCTGTGACTCTGCTGTGTGTGTGTGTGTGTGTGTGTGTGTGTGTGTTACCCAGAATGCATTGTGTTTATGTTGCAGGTGTTCATCGACAGATTTCGGTACAACGCTAACAGAGCTGCTCAGGTGCAGAGCAAACTCAAACTGCTGGAGAGGCTGTGAGTAGTACTACTGTAGGATACTGTGGGGTACTGTGGGGTACTGTAGGATACTGTGGGGGTAGTGTACTGTAGTGTACTGTAGTGTACTGTGGGGTACTGTAGTGTACTGTGGGGTGCTGTAGTGTACTGTGGGGTGCTGTAGTGTACTGTGGGGTACTGTAGTGTACTGTAGGATACTGTGGGGTACTGTAGTGTACTGTAGGATACTGTGGGGTACTGTAAGATACTGTCGGATACTGTGGGGTACTGTAGTGTACTGTAGGGTACTGTGGGATACTGTAGTGTACTGTAGGATACTGTGGGGTACTGTAGTGTACTGTGGGGTACTGTAGGATACTGTGGGGTACTGTAGGATACTGTGGGGTACTGTACGATACTGTAGTGTAAGTAAACACTTTAAAGTAAGGAGTCCAACTTCTGTTTTTACTACTGTTATTACTACCGTTTACTGTGTACTGTGGGGTACTGTAGGATACTGTGGGGTACTGTAGGATACTGTGGGGTACTGTGGGGTACTGTAGGATACTGTAGGATACTGTGGGGTACTGTAGGATAATGTAGGATACTGTGGGGTACTGTAGTGTACTGTGGGATACTGTAGGATACTGTGGGGTACTGTAGTGTACTGTGGGGTACTGTAGAATACTGTAGAATACTGTGGGGTACTGTGGGGTACTGTGGGGTACTGTAGTGTACTGTAGTGTACTGTGGGGTACTGTGGGGTACTGTAGTGTACTGTGGTGTACTGTGGGGTACTGTAGTGTAATGTGGGGTACTGTAGGGTACTGTGTGTATTACTAGTATAAATGTGTACTAGTACTGAGTGTGATTTCCTCCCACAGACCTGAACTGAAGCCTCTGGAGAAAGAAACTGAAGTCACTTTAAAGTAAGGAGTCTAACTTCTGTTATTACTTCTGTTATTACTACCGTTTACACAGACTAACTTCTGTTTTTACTACTGTTATTACTACCGTTACTCAGTCCAACTTCTGTTATTACTACCGTTTACACAGACTTACTTCTGTTTTTACTACTGTTATTACTACCGTTACTCAGTCTAACTTCTGTTATTACTACCGTTTACACAGACTAACTTCTGTTTTTACTACTGTTATTACTACCGTTACACAGTCTGACTTCTTTTATTACTACCGTTAGTCTAACTTCTGTTATTACTACTGTTACACAGTCTGACTTATGTTATTACTACAGTTACAGTCTAACTTCTGTTATTACTACCGTTACACAGTCTAAATTCTGTTATTACTACCGTTACACAGTCAAACTTCTGTTACTACTACCGTTACACAGTCTGACTTCTGTTATTACTACCGTTACAGTCTAACTTCTGTTATTACTAGTGTTATTACTACCATTACTCAGTTTGACTTCTGTTATTACTATCGTTACACAGTCTAACTTCTGTTATTACTACCGTTACAGTCTAACTTCTGTTATTACTACCATTACACAGTCTAACTTGTTATTACTACGTTACACAGTCTAACTTCTGTTATTACTATCGTTACACAGTCTGACTTCTGTTATTACTACCGTTACTCAGTCTGACTTCTGTTATTACTACCGTTACACAGTCTAACTTCTGTTATTACTACCGTTACACAGTCTAACTTCTGTTATTACTATCGTTACAGTCTAACTTCTGTTATTACTACCGTTACACAGTCTAACTTCTGTCATTACTACCGTTATTCAGTCTAACTTCTGTCATTACTACCGTTACACAAACTCTGAATTGTTTTTTTCTTTAGAGGTACCGTAATCTTGTGAACTCAGGTGCTGTCTGTCTGCCTGTCTGTCTGTCTGTCTGACATGCTGTCTCTCTCCCTGCAGGTTCCCAGATAACTTTGAGAAGTTGTCTCCTCCCATCCTCCAGTTAGATGAGGTGGAGTTTTATTACTCAGCAGATCGTCGTCTCTTCACGGGACTTTCACTGTCTGCTGACCTCGAGTCTCGCATCTGCATCGTATGTACACACACAGAGACACACACACACACACACACAGAGACCCACACACACAGAGACACACACACAGAGACACAGAGACACACACACACACACACACACACACACACAGACAGACACGGGGAGTTGTGATGAGTTAACATGTTGTGTTTACTGTCAGGTGGGAGTTGTGATGTATTAACGTGTTGTGTTTACTGTCAGGTGGGAGTTGTGATGTATTAACGTGTTGTGTTTACTGTCAGGTGGGAGTTGTGATGATTTAACGTGTTGTGTTTACTGTCAGTGGGAGTTGTGATGTCACTGTCAGGGAGTTGTGATGATTTAACGTGTTGTGTTTACTGTCAGTGGGAGTTGTGATGATTTAACGTGTTGTGTTTACTGTCAGGTGGGAGTTGTTATGTGTTAACGTGTTGTGTTTACTGTCAGTGGGAGTTGTGATGATTTAACGTGTTGTGTTTACTGTCAGTGGGAGTTGTGATGATTTAACGTGTTGTGTTTACTGTCAGTGGGAGTTGTGATGTGTTAACGTGTTGTGTTTACTGTCAGTGGGAGTTGTGATGATTTAACGTGTTGTGTTTACTGTCAGTGGGAGTTGTGATGTGTTAACGTGTTGTGTTTACTGTCAGTGGGAGTTGTGATGTATTAACGTGTTGTGTTTACTGTCAGGTGGGAGTTGTGATGTGTTAACGTGTTGTGTTTACTGTCAGTGGGAGTTGTGATGATTTAACGTGTTGTGTTTACTGTCAGTGGGAGTTGTGATGTGTTAACGTGTTGTGTTTACTGTCAGTGGGAGTTGTGATGATTTAACGTGTTGTGTTTACTGTCAGTGGGAGTTGTGATGATTTAACGTGTTGTGTTTACTGTCAGTGGGAGTTGTGATGATTTAACGTGTTGTGTTTACTGTCAGTGGGAGTTGTGATGATTTAACGTGTTGTGTTTACTGTCAGTGGGAGTTGTGATGATTTAACGTGTTGTGTTTACTGTCAGGTGGGAGAAAACGGCGCCGGGAAAACAACAGTCCTCAAACTGCTGATGGGCGAGTTGACGCCGATCAACGGAGTCAGACAATCTCACAGGTGAGAACGGACCAATCAGAGCACAGCTCTCACCTCCGACTGTTCACCATGTCAAACTGCACTCTGTGTGTGTGTGTGTGTGTGTGTGTGTGTGTGTGTGTGTGTGTGTGTGTGTTTTATTGTGTGTGTTAACTAGAGGTGTGTGTCTCTGTCTGTGTGTATATGAGACGGTGTGTTTAGTGTGTGTATTAACTAGTGTGTGTGTGTGTGTGTGTGTGTGTGTGTGTGTGTGTGTGTGTGTGTATTAACCAGAGATGTGTGTGTGTATTAACTAGAGATGTGTGTGTGGTTTATTGTGTGTGTATTAACTAGAGGTGTGTGTGTGTGTGTGTGTGTTAGTGTGTTTTAACTAGGTGTGTGTGTGTGTGTGTGCGTGCGTGTGTGTGTTAGTGTGTGTATTAACGAGATGTGTGTATGTGTTAGTGTGTGTATTAACTAGAGGTGTGTGTGTGTTAGTGTGTGTATTAACTAGATATATGTGTGTGTCTGTGTATTAACTAGAGATGTGTGTTAGTGTGTGTATTAACTAGAGATGTGTGTTAGTGTGTATTAACTAGGTGTGTGTGTTAGTGTGTGTATTAACTAGAGGTGTGTGTGTGTGTGTGTTTGTGTGTATTAACTAGAGGTGTGTGTGTGTGTGTGTGTGTTAGTGTGTGTGTGTATTAATTAGAGATGTGTGTTAGTGTGTATTAACTAGGTGTGTGTGTTAGTGTGTGTATTAACTAGAGATATGTGTGTGTGTGTGTGTGTGTGTTAGTGTGTGTGTATTAACTAGAGATGTGTGTTAGTGTGTATTAACTAGGTGTGTGTGTGTTAGTGTGTATTAACTAGAGGTGTGTGTGTGTGTGTGTGTGTTAGTGTGTGTATTAACTAGAGATGTGTGTGTGTGTGTGTGTTAGTGTGTGTGTGTTAACTAGAGATGTGTATTAACTAGGTGTGTGTGTGTGTGTTAGTGTGTGTGTATTAACTAGAGATGTGTGTTAGTGTGTATTAACTAGGTGTGTGTGTGTGTGTGTGTGTGTGTGTGTGTATTAACTAGAGATGTGTTAGTGTGTGTGTGTGTGTGTGTGTTAACTAGAGATGTGTATTAACTAGGTGTGTGTGTGTGTTAGTGTGTGTGTATTAACTAGAGATGTGTGTTAGTGTGTATTAACTAGGTGTGTGTGTGTGTGTGTGTGTGTGTGTGTGTGTGTGTATTAATTAGAGATGTGTATTAACTAGGTGTGTGTGTGTGTGTGTGTATTAATTAGAGATGTGTATTAACTAGTGTGTGTGTGTGTGTGTTCCTCCAGGAACCTGAAGATCGGGTACTTCAGTCAGCACCACGTGGACCAGCTGGACCTCAACGTCTGCTCAGTGGAGCTGCTGCTCAACCGCTTCCCCGGTAACCACGGCAACCACAAACTCAACTTCCCAGAAGGCCGCACTAGAAAATGAGACTCCCACCAAGGGCCAGACATATATAGTTTATTGCTTTTATGTCATTGAAAGTCGGATATCTTTGACTGAATTATTGCATGTCTCACATAGTCTTCTCACTCACTGATTGGTCCGCAAAAGAAATTCCAAGAAAATGCCAAAAGTGTCAAAAATGTCGTAAAAAACGTTGTTAAAAGTAGGTGGGCCAAAATGTATTTACGGGCCAGATTTGGCCCGCGGGCCTCGAGTTTGACATGTGGGTTATAGAGGGAGATGGATACGGAAAGTCAAAATACTTTCAGTTTTTTTGGGGGGGAGAAATATATTTTAAGACTAAAATCAAGTCAAAATATTTTGGGAACTATTTCTGTGAGAGGGAACGGTTTTTAACTCTGGTAGAGAGTGATCTGTGATTAGCCCTTCAGCTGTTCTGATTGGCTGCTGTGTGTGTCTCTCTGTGTCTCTGTGTGTGTGTGTGTGTCTGTGTGTGTGTGTGTGTGTGTGTGTGTGTGTGTGTGTGTGTGTGTGTGTGTGTGTGTGTGTGTGTGTCTCTCTCTCTCTCTGTGTGTGTGTGTGTGTGTGTGTGTGTGTGTGTGTGTGTGTGTGTCTGTGTGTGTGTGTGTGTGTGTGTGTGTGTGTGTGTGTGTGTGTGTGTGTGTGTGTGTGTGTGTGTGTGTGTGTGTGTGTGTGTGTAGGCAGGACTGAGGAGGAGTACCGCCACCAGCTGGGGGGTTACGGTATAACGGGGGAGTTGGCCACACGGCCGGTAGCCAGCCTGTCTGGAGGTCAGAAGAGCCGCGTGGCCTTCGCCCAGATGACCATGCCTTGGTACGCTCGCCGCCTAATACATGACATCACACATACATCATGTAATACATGACATCACTCACATCGCCGCCTAATACATGACATCACACATACATCATGTAATACATGACATCACTCACACATCTAATACATGACATCACTCAGACATCATCTAATACATGACATCACTCAGACATCATCTAATACATGACATCACTCACACATCCTCTAATACATGACATCACTCATACATAATCTAATACATGACATCACTCACACATCCTCTAATACATGACATCACTCATACATCCTCTAATACATGACATCACTCAGACATCATCTAATACATGACATCACTCACACATCCTCTAATACATGACATCTAATACATGACATCACTCATACATCCTCTAATACATGACATCACTCACACATCCTCTAATACATGACATCACTCACACATCCTCTAATACATGACATCACTCATACATCCTCTAATACATGACATCACTCACACATCCTCTAATACATGACATCATCATCCTCTAATACATGACATCCTCTATCCTCTAATCATGACATCATGACATCACTCATACATGACATCAATACATGACATGACATCACATCCTCTAATACATGACATCACTCATACATCCTCTAATACATGACATCACTCACACACATCCTCTAATACATGACATCACTCATACATAATCTAATACAAGACATCACTCACACAAATCCTCTAATACATGACATCACTCAGACATCTAATACATGACATCACTCACACACATCCTCTAATACATGACATCACTCATACATCCTCTAATACATGACATCACACACACATCCTCTAATACATGACATCACTCACACACATCCTCTAATACATGACATCACTCAGACATCATCTAATACATGACATCACACACACATCCTCTAATACATGACATCACTCATACATCCTCTAATACATGACATCACACACACATCCTCTAATACATGACATCACTCATACATAATCTAATACATGACATCACTCAACCATCCTCTAATACATGACATCACACACACATCCTCTAATACATGACATCACTCAGACATCCTCTAATACATGACATCACTCAACCATCCTCTAATACATGACATCACACACACATCCTCTAATACATGACATCACTCATACATAATCTAATACATGACATCACTCAGACATCATCTAATACATGACATCACACACACATCCTCTAATACATGACATCACTCATACATAATCTAATACAAGACATCACTCACACACATCCTCTAATACATGACATCACTCACACATCCTCTAATACATGACATCACTCATACATCCTCTAATACATGACATCACACATACATCCTCTAATACATCACTCACACATCCTCTAATACATGACATCACTCAGACATCTAATACATGACATCACACACACATCCTCTAATACATGACATCACTCACACATCCTCTAATACATAACCTCACTCACACATCATCTAATACATGACTTCACTCACACATCATGTAATACATGACCTCACACACACATCCTCTAATACATGACATCACTCACACACATCCTCTAATACATGACATCACTCATACATCCTCTAATACATGACATCACACATACATCCTCTAATACATGACCTCACTCACACATCCTCTAATACATGACATCACTCAGACATCTAATACATGACATCACACACACATCCTCTAATACATGACATCACACATACATCCTCTAATACAGGACATCACTCAGACATCCTCTAATACATGACATCACTCATACATAATCTAATACATGACATCACTCACACACATCCTCTAATACATGACATCACTCATACATAATCTAATACATGACATCACACATACATCCTCTAATACATGACATCACTCACACATCCTCTAATACATGACATCACACACACATCCTCTAATACATGACATCACTCATACATCCTCTAATACATGACATCACTCATACATCCTCTAATACATGACATCACTCACACATCCTCTAATACATGATATCACTCAGACATCCTCTAATACATGACATCACTCATACATAATCTAATACATGATATCACTCACACACATCCTCTAATACATGACATCACTCATACATCCTCTAATACATGACATCACTCACACATCCTCTAATACATGACATCACTCAGACATCCTCTAATACATGACATCACACATACATCCTCTAATACATGACATCACTCAGACCTCATCTAATACATGACATCACTCACACATCTAATACATGACATCACACACACATCCTCTAATACATGACATCACTCACACACATCCTCTAATACATGACATCACACACACATCCTCTATTACATGACATCACACACACATCATATAATACATGACATCACTCACACATCATATAATACATGACATCACTCACACATCATATAATACAGTGGTTCTCAAACTTTTTCGGTCATTCCCCACTTTGGACAAGGGGGAATTTTCAAGCCCCACCTGCCCCCATCGGCCCAACACAATGCTAATGAAATACGCAACAAGCTTAAAATGTTCCAATTTATTTTTTTTAGACATTTTTTTTATTATTTTTTACAAGTTGTATCGAAATACAACTAACTATCTACATCAAATAACAGCAAATTCAAAAATAAAGAAAATAAAAGTGCAGCTGTGTCAAAATTTGTATCAAGTTTGAAAATAGAAAAGAAATAAAAGCGCCACTTTGCAATCTGTTAAAAGAAGAAAAGAAGAGAAATCCATTTGGCAAGACAGGTCTGTTCATCCCTTCATTAGTGGCTGCAATGAGCCTGTTTTGCATTGCACAATTTCGGGGGTGATCAGTCTAATAAGCGGCAACACACAAATAAATACGAAATCAAATTATTTTCCAGATTGAGTCACGGGTCCATGGGCGTCAGTTTGGTTTGAAATGTGCGGGACACATCATCTAATACATGACATCACACACATCATCTAATGCATGACATCACTCATACACAGTTAGCTGTTAGCCAGACAGTTAGCTCTGGGACATGGCTGTAGTCAGACTTCTTTAGCTTTAGTTCTGTTGTTATTGATGGTGATGATGATGATGATGATGATGATGTCGTCTTTGTGTCCTTCAGTCCGAACTTCTACATCCTGGACGAGCCGACCAATCACCTGGACATGGAGAGCATTGAGGCGCTCGCTAAAGCTCTCAACAAGTTCAAAGTAAGGGGTGTGTGTGTGTTTGATGTCATCAGTGTGTGTGTGTGTGTGATGTCATCAGTGTGTGTGTGTGTGTGTGTGTGATGTCATCAGAGTACGTGTGATGTCATCAGAGTACGTGTGATGTCATCAGAGTACGTGTGATGTCATCAGAGTATGTGTGATGTAATCAGTAATGTAATCAGATTGTGTGTGATGTAATCAGAGTATGTGTGATGCCGTGTGTGTGTGTGTGTGTGTGTGTGTGTGTGTGTGTGTGTGTGTGTGTGTGTGTGTGTGTGTGTTTCAGTGTGTGTGATGTAATCAGAGTGTGTGCTGTAACCAGCGTGTGGTGTCCCGTGTGTCCTCAGGGCGGGGTCATCCTGGTGTCCCACGACGAGCGGCTGATCCGATTGGTCTGTAAGGAGCTCTGGGTCTGCGAGGCCGGCAGCGTGCGGCGCATCGACGGCGGCTTCGACGAGTACCGAGACATCCTGCACGAGCAGTTCAGGAAGGAAGGCTACCTGTAAGCCCCGCCCCCTCTCTCTGGCAGCAGCCAATCAGCCCGGCCGGATGATGAACTGTCCCGCCTGCTGCCAGCCGATTGGTCGAGGCGGAGCCGTCAGAAACCACGTGGACTTTATTTAAAAGTTTCTCTTCATGTCAAACCGGATTTTGTTTTGTATCAGATTTAAATCTTCACCTTCAGACACAGAGCCAATAAAAACATACGATCCTGTCTTCACTTCCTGTCTCTGCTTCTTACACCGCCGTAGTCATAGCAACACACGCTCACGGGTCACGCGGTGGCTCGTGATGATTATTATTGAGTCATATGATGTCATGTATCAGCAGGGTCCCAAATAGAGGGTCAAGATCTCAGAGGGCTCTCCGCCGTGTCTGTCTGTCTGTCTGTCTGTCTGTCTGTCTGTCTGTCTGTCTGTCTGTCTGTCTGTCTGTCTGTCTGTGCACGCGAGAGCACAGTTGCTGAATCTGTCTTCATCTCAGATCAACAAAGGTCAGTTTAAGAGATTTTTGTCTCCTTGTACCGGACAGTCGTGTTCAACGGCTTAATTTGTATAAAGACGGGCATCGGCCAAATGCATCGCCGCCTTCCCAGGATGCTTTGCGGGCACCTTAAAGTCTCTTGACGTCACTCGGAGGAATACAGTGGAGCGCAGCGCGACACAAATGTCGCACGGCTATGTGGATCTGCACCGTTAGGCCGGCTGCACGCCGGCTGCATGGCGTGTTTATTTCAGTTCCCATGGTAACAGGTTAAGAGCGTGCACGCTGCCTGCGTAACACGTGCACGCTAGAAATAGGACCGTGTTGGAAGTGTTTCCAGACAACATAGAATATGAAAAGATGTTTTTATGTCATTTAGACACAAATACATATTAATAAATGACATGTTGATGTTTGGAAGTCTAGAGGTTTTGATATGAATGCAGATATATAAATGTAATTTAATAACAATATAATAATGATAGATTTTCAAATATGTCACCTGTCAGTACAGAAGGAAATATTCTGGAGCCTATTCTGCCGTCAATACTGCCGACGTTGTCTTTGCTGTAATCAGATCAGAATATATTTATGTTTAATTATTAAACCTCCATGTGTCCAGACAAGGCTAGCAGCAGCAGACTCCTTTCTGGTGGGGAAAGACGTAGAAAACACCACACAGCGAGTGCGCAGGAGGCCTTTACACTCAGTCAAGTTTATTTCCTTTAAAAAGAGTGCTTCACAAAGAGAGAAACGTGTATAAAAGCATAAAATCGATATTTATTTATTTATTAATATACAGAGACGTGGTGGAAACAGAACCCATCAGACATCAGAGAAAACCAGAAACACTAGTCATTTAAACTCCGGGTCTACTCGCACTACAGCCCATCTTAAGCATGGTGTGTGTCTCTGTCTGTTTCTCTGTCTGTCTGTCTGTCTGTCAGTCTGTCTCTGTCTGTCTGTCTCTCTGTCCGTCTTTAATAATTCAGAAATTCATTAAGTCTTTAATGGTTTAATAAAAATAAAACTCAGTGTTAAAACATCTTCACCCCGATCATAAAAACTGTAAACGATAGATCCTGGATCAGCGCTGAGATCTGTACCAGCTGACCGGTCTTCACCGAGGGTTTCCCTCCACCATCACTAACGTTAAATCAGAATGAAGAAATATAACTAACAGTAATAATATATATATATATATATATATATATATATATCCTAAAGGAGGTAAAAAAGGGACTCACTGCCCAAAAGAGACACCCAATGACCAATCAGAATTGTGTATGTGTGTGTCTGTGTGTCTGTGTGTGTGTGTGTGTCCGTGTGTGTGTGTGTGTGTGTGTGTGTGTGTGTGTGTGTGTCTGTGTCTTTCTGTGTGTGTGTGTCTGTGTGTGTGTCCGTGTCTGTGTGTGTGTGTGTGTGTCTGTGTCTTTCTGTGTGTGTGTGTGTGTGTCTGTGTGTGTGTGTCTGTGTGTGTGTCCGTGTCTGTGTGTGTGTGTGTGTGTGTGTGTGTCTGTGTCTTTCTTTGTGTGTGTGTGTGTGTGTCTGTGTCTTTCTTTGTGTGTGTGTGTGTGTCTGTGTGTGTATCCGTGTGTGTGTGTCTGTGTCTGTCTGTGTGTGTGTGTGTCTCTGTGTGTGTGTCTGTCTGTGTCTTTCTGTGTGTGTGTGTGTGTGTGTGTGTGTGTGTGTGTGTCTGTCTGTGTGTGTCTGTGTGTTTAAAAGAGGAAGGACCCCCTAACCCTTCCACTCTGATCTATGTCTCCGACAGGCCTGTATCTACACCCAGCTGCATTGTGGGTAAAGTCTCTACAGCTCCGGTGCGGCGGCCCTGTCCCGTCCCAGGTGGGGCAGCACGGCCTCTCTGTAGAACGTCTCCAGTTTGGACAGCGTGGCGTCCCACAGGACGGGGTCAAAGGTCACGGGGACGATGGCGAGCTCCTTCAGCGTGAACACGGCGAGGTCGGCGCCACGCAGCCCCGTCACCGCCAGCTGCACCTGGATCTGGGTGTAGTAGCTGTGGGACGTCTTCAGACGGTACACTGGGGGGGACGCCTTTAGATGGGACACCGCTGGGGGGGGCTGGGACAGGAAGAGACAGACAGGATGTTAGAGAGAGACAGCCATTTGAAGGTGCTGTGAGTAGAGTTGTGTACCTGATTGGTGCATCTGAACAGTTTGACACCTCCTCCTGGCCCTGATTGGTGCATCTGAACAGTTAGACACCTCCTCTTGGCCCTGATTGGTGCATCTGAACATTTAGACACCTCCTCCTGGCCCTGATTGGTGCATCTGAACAGTTAGACACCTCCTCCTGGCCCTGATTGGTACATCTGAACAGTTAGACACCTCCTCCTGGCCCTGATTGGTGCATCTGAACAGTTAGACACCTCCCCCTGGCCCTGATTGGTGCATCTGAACAGTTAGACACCTCCTCCTGGCCCTGATTGGTACATCTGAACAGTTAGACACCTCCCTGGCCCTGATTGGTGCATCTGAACAGTTAGACACCTCCCCCTGGCCCTGACTGGTGCATCTGAACAGTTAGACACCTCCCCCTGGCCCTGATTGGTGCATCTGAACAGTTAGACACCTCCCCCTGGCCCTGATTGGTGCATCTGAACAGTTAGACACCTCCCCCTGGCCCTGATTGGTGCATCTGAACAGTTAGACACCTCCTCCTGGCCCTGATTGGTGCATCTGAACAGCTCGACGTGCACCTCCAAAAAATGTGTAACTTTGCGTCCTGTGTGTTGATAGTCTGTGTTTCAAGGACTGTGATTGGTCAGCTAGTCCTGTGTGACTGTGATTGGTCAGCTAGTCCTGTGTGACTGTGATTGGTCAGCTGGTCCTGTGTGTTGATAGTCTGTGTTTCAAGGACTGTGATTGGTCAGCTAGTCCTGTGTGACTGTGATTGGTCAGCTAGTCCTGTGTGACTGTGATTGGTCAGCTGGTCCTGTGTGTTGATAGTGGGTCTTTCCAGCAGCCTACTGTGGGGAGTAGCAACATGCTAGTTCACTTATCAGCTTAGCAAATGAACTCAAGACATATTTTGGTTCCAATGACGGGGTTATCTGTTTGTAACGTGTCTATATGTCAGTAACGTTTTGAAAATTAGCACTTCTCCAGCCAGTACTACTTTGTGGGCAGTTGTGCTAAAGTTAGCATGTTAACATAACATAAACTGGCTGGCAGACACCTCGCAGATACCCTCAGACTTATCGCCCCCTAGAGTTATGGAGGTGAAATGCACCGCGATGTAAAGCGACCCCGAGGCAGAACTCTGTGGGGACGCGTGGAGTTGACACAGAAGCATGAAACAGCCTTTAGGCAACGTCCAGACTTCCACGCAACGTTGAAGAGGCGTGCCATCCAGGACATCGGCATCCAAACTCGGTGGATCCAACGTGTTGTCCGCGGCTCACCTTTATAGTGCAAGAAAGCAGTTCTTACTTCTGGCCCAGCGATGGTTTGGTGCTACTTAAGAACCACTTTTACCGGTTCGGAGCTGGTGGTTTGGTGGACGAAAAACAAAGAACCGATTTGAAACTAGGCTCTGACTCCAAACCAGCACCAGCTCTGGCTTGGTGGTGAGTTGTTACCGTGTGGTGAGGTTATTACCGTGTGGTGAGGTTATTACCGTGTGGTGGGTTGTTACCATGTGGTGAGGTTATTACTGTGTGGTGGGTTATTACCGCGTGGTGAGTTGTTACCGTGTGGTGGGTTGTTACCGTGTGGTGAGGTTATTACTGTGTGGTGGGTTGTTACCGTGTGGTGAGTTGTTACCATGTGGTGAGTTGTTACTGTATGGTGGGTTATTACCGTATGGTGGGTTGTTACCGTGTGGTGAGTTATTACCGTGTGGTGAGGTTATTACCGCGTGGTGAGTTGTTACCACGTGGTGGGTTGTTACCGTGTGGTGAGTTGTTACCGTGTGGTGAGTTGTTACCGTGTGGTGAGTTATTACCGTGTGGTGAGTTATTACTGTATGGTGGGTTATTACCGTATGGTGGGTTGTTACCGTGTGGTGAGTTATTACCGTGTGGTGAGGTTATTACCGCGTGGTGAGTTGTTACCACGTGGTGGGTTGTTACCGTGTGGTGAGTTGTTACCGTGTGGTGAGTTGTTACCGTGTGGTGAGTTATTACCGTGTGGTGAGTTGTTACCGTGTGGTGAGGTTGTTACCGCGTGGTGAGTTGTTACTGCGTGGTGAGTTGTTACCGCGTGGTGAGGTTATTACCGTGTGGTGAGTTGTTACCGTGTGGTGAGGTTATTACAGTGTGGTGAGTTGTTACAGTGTGGTGGGTTGTTACCGTGTGGTGAGTTGTTACCGTGTGGTGAGTTGTTACCGTGTGGTGAGTTATTACCGTGTGGTGAGGTTATTACCGTGTGGTGAGTTGTTACCGCGTGGTGAGTTGTTACCGTGTGGTGAGGTTATTACCGTGTGGTGAGTTATTACCGTGTGGTGAGGTTATTACCGTGTGGTGAGGTTATTACCGTGTGGTGAGTTGTTAGTGTGGTGAGTTATTACCGTGTGGTGTGGTTATTACCGTGTGGTGAGTTATTACCGTGTGGTGAGGTTTTACAGTGTGGTGAGGTTTTACCGTGTGGTTAGGTTTTACTGTGTGGTGAGTTGTTACCGTGTGGTGAGGTTTTACCGTGTGGTGAGTTATTACCGTGTGATTACCGTGTGATTACCGTGTGGTGTGGTTGTTACCGTGTGGTAAGTTGTTACCGTGTGGTGAGTTATTACTGTATGGTGGGTTATTACCGTATGGTGGGTTGTTACCGTGTGGTGAGTTGTTACCGTGTGGTGAGGTTATTACCGTGTGGTGAGTTATTACCGTGTGGTGAGTTATTACCGTGTTATTACCGTGTGGTGTGGTAATTACCGTGTGGTGTGGTTATTACCGTGTGGTGAGGTTATTACCGTGTGGTGAGTTATCTCCAGACAGAAGGCCGGGTCCTGCCTGCAGGCCTCCTCCACCGTACGCTGCCGGTGTTTGTACGGACACTTGACCTCCAGGCAGAGCAGCCATTGGCCAGTCTGGCTGTCCGTCACAATGCCGTCGGGACTCCCAGCCAACCAGGGCCTTTGATCGTCCAGGAACAAACCGCAGGACTGCACGGTGACGGACCGGCCCAGCGCCACGCTCTTCATCTCCTGCAGGAACATCATCATCATCATGCTTCTGACTGGCTAGTAGTCCTTACCTAGGTACTGTCAGGGCCCTCATACTCTGCTTCTGACTGGCTAGTAGTCCTTACCTAGCTACTGTCAGGGCCCTCATACTCTGCTTCTGACTGGCTAGTAGTCCTTACCTAGGTACTGTCAGGGCACGCCCTCATACTCTGCTTCTGACTGGCTAGTAGTCCTTACCTAGGTACTGTCAGGGCCCTCATACTCTGCTTCTGACTGGCTAGTAGTCCTTACCTAGGTACTGTCAGGGCCCTCATACTCTGCTTCTGACTGGCTAGTAGTCCTTACCTAGCTACTGTCAGGGCCCTCATACTCTGCTTCTGACTGGCTAGTAGTCCTTACCTAGGTACTGTCAGGGCACGCCCTCATACTCTGCTTCTGACTGGCTAGTAGTCCTTACCTAGGTACTGTCAGGGCCCTCATACTCTGCTTCTGACTGGCTAGTATTCCTTACCTAGCTACTGTCAGGGCCCTCATACTCTGCTTCTGACTGGCTAGTAGTCCTTACCTAGCTACTGAGAATGTGCGACTCCCAACAAAGATGGAACAGCAGTGTGATGTCTCACTTTGTGGCTAAAACAGAGAGCTCAACACACAGGGTGAAAAGAGGAGCTGCAGCAATGTGCAGTACAACTAAAATATGGTGTTTTTTGATAATTAAACCATGTAAACCTATTCTGGTACAACCTTAAAATACAATTATCAACCTGAAAATGAGAATAATATGGGAGCTTTAAGTAGTTTAACGACAAAACGACAAAAGGTTGTAAAAAGACAGCTCTGTTGCTGTTTTCAACGGTTTTGTAGCTTTTTCAGAAGTCAGTTCTGGTGTGACAGCAGGTGTGACATCAGGTGTGCAGGTGTACCTGATACCTGCGGACCGCCTTGGCCTCCATGTTGACCCCCCAGGACATGGCTCTGGTCTGGACGTGCCGCCCCTCACCTGTCCAGTCACAGGGAAGAAGAACCGTCAGTCTAACTTTAATAACTTTATTAATCTGTTATGTAGCAGGGGGCGGAGCTTCTGGGGCTCACCTGGCTTACCTGTGACAGCAGCCAGGTAGGAAGGGGGCGGGGCTTACCTGTGATAACAGCCAGGTAGCGATATTTCCCCCCCCCTCTATGGCCATACAAAGACCTGCCCTTTAAGTATGCCCTTTAGCTACTATTGGCCAGGCGTCCATGCTTACACAAAGTAGCATAACCTGATTGGTTCAGGTCCTATCCCCTAACCAATTCCCCAGAACCACCACCAGAGCAGCGTTAAAAGGCAAAAGTAGCATCATCCCTTTCCGTAGAACATCATTTGCCCAAACTGCATTTTCAGTAAAAAGGGGCAAAATGATGTAACTTTCTGCCAGACCACTTGAAATGTATCCCAACATTAGCCACTTTTAAAAAAAAGAAGTACCAAATTGTGGCTAATTCGGGAACAATCGTGCTCTCATATCATATTTATTTATTGTATTCTTTCCTTCCATTTTCATTTCATTTTTTTTTTATTTCATCTTTATTGTATCTTTAATAATAATGTAAATCTGTATTTTTATTTGTAACCAATAGCCCTACTAGGGACTAAGTGTCGAGAATTAGCTTCGGCTAAAAACACTACGATACAAACATCAGATGTATTTTGTCTGTCCCTATTTAAATAAACCTTAATAATAATAATAATAATAATAATAATAATAATAATAATAATAATAATCGGCTAACCTTAACCACTCGAGCACTTTGCAGCCAGGTAGGAAGGGGGCGGGGCTTACCTGTGACAGCAGCCAGGTAGGAAGGGGGCGGGGCTTACCTGTGACAGCAGCCAGGTAGGAAGGGGGCGGGGCTTACCTGTGACAGCAGCCAGGTCGGAAGGGGGCGGGGCTTACCTGTGACAGCAGCCAGGTAGGAAGGGGGCGGGGCTTACCTGTGACAGCAGCCAGGTAGGAAGGGGGCAGGGCTTACCTGTGACAGCAGCCAGGTAGGAAGGGGGCGGGGCCTTGCTCTTGCCGTTGACGAAGCGGCAGTGAGCGATGCGGTGAGCCACCGAGGCCGTGATGCGGTTCTTCCTCCAGGTGAACCAGTCCTGGTTGCTGCTCTGTCCACGGGTCAGAACCTCCACCTGCTCCACCACCTGGCGGTCCACCTGCAGACCCAGACCCAGAGGAACCTGGTCCGGGCTCAGGGAAGCCCGGTCTGGGCCCGCATCGGCATCTGGACCAGGGGGAAAGAAGTACTCAGATTAGGCAAGGCAGCTTTATTTGTATAGCACATTTCAGCAACAGGGCAATTCAAAGTGCTTTACATATAACATTAAAGAGCAGTTAGAAAACAATTAAAAAACTATTTTAAACATTAAAGAGCAGTTAAAAACGATTAAAAAATCTAATTTAAAACATTAAAGAGCAGTTAAAAACGATAAAATACACTAATTAAAACAAAGAGCAGTTAAAAACGATTAAAAACTAAGTAAATCATTAAAGAGCAGTTAGAAACGATTAAAAACTAAAATATTAAAGAGTAGTTAGAAACTATTAAGAAACTAATTGAAACATTAAAGAGCAGTTAGAAACGATTAAAAAACTAATTAAAACATTAAAGAGCAGTTAAAAACGATTAAAAAACTAATTGAAACATTTAAGAGCATTTAGAAACGATAAAATACACTAATTAAACCAAGAGCAGTTAGAAACGATTAAAAACTAATTAAAACATTAAAGAGCAGTTAGAAACGATAAAATACACTAATTAAAACATTAAAGAGCAGTTAGAAACGATTAAAAACTAATTAAAACAAAGAGCAGTTAGAAACGATTAAAAAATAAATAAATAGAAATCAAAAAATAAAAATGTCTCTGACCACAGGTCCTTTTGGCTCCGGTGACTCTGTGTTTTCGTTACCCATCACAAGGTTGCAGTAGTTCACTACGACGTAGCCGTCGCTACAAAGCTTAGTTTAATCTCGGTAAACCGGGACAGTTCACAGACCAGTTCACAGACTAAATCAGACCAGTTCACAGACTAAATCAGACCAGTTCACAGACTAAATCTGACCAGTTCACAGACTAAATCTGACCAGTTTACAGACTAAATCAGACTAGTTCACAGACTAAATCTGACCAGTTCAGACCAGTTCACAGACTAAATCTGACCAGTTCAGACCAGTTCACAGACTAAATCTGACCAGTTAACAGACTAAATCAGACCAGTTCACAGACTAAATCAGACCAGTTCACAGACTAAATCAGACCAGTTCAGACCAGTTCACAGACTAAATCAGACCAATTCACAGACTAAATCAGACCAGTTCAGACCAGTTCACAGACTAAATCAGACCAGTTCACAGACTAAATCAGACCAGTTCACAGACTAAATCAGACCAGTTCACAGACTAAATCAGACCAGTTCAGACCAGTTCACAGACTAAATCAGACCAGTTCACAGACTAAATCTGACCAGTTCAGACCAGTTCACAGACCAGTTCAGACCAGTTCACAGACCAGTTCAGACCAGTTCACAGACCTGGTCCTTGTATGGATAATCTATTGTCACACCTGTGTTGTGAGAGGTAATGTCAGAAATATGTCCGTTATCTGCCGGTCCATATTTCTCTGTCGCCGCACATTACTGCAGTAAGAGTACTAAAACTACACTCATGGGCGCCGATACCGTGGGTGCTACCCACGGTAAATACTGAGCACCCACGGTAAATACTGAGCACCCACGGTAAATACTGAGCACCCACGGTAAATACTGAGCACCCACGGTAAATACTGAGCACCCACGGTAAATACTGAGCACCCACGGTAAATACTGAGCACCCACGGTAAATACTGAGCACCCACGGTAAAAACTGAGCACCCACGGTAAATACTGAGCACCCACGGTAAATACTGAGCACCCACGGTAAATACTGAGCACCCACGGTAAATACTGAGCACCCACGGTAAATACTGAGCATCTACGGTCAATACTGAGCACCCACGGTAATGCTGAGCACCCACGGTAATGCTGAGCACCTACGGTAAATACTGAGCACCCACGGTAAATACTGAGCACCCACGGTCAATACTGAGCACCCACGGTAAATACTGAGCACCCACGGTAAATACTGAGCACCCACGGTAAATACTGAGCACCTACGGTAAATACTGAGTACCCACGGTAAATACTGAGAACCCACGGTAAATACTGAGCACCTACGGTAAATACTGAGCACCCACGGTAAATACTGAGCACCCACGGTAAATACTGAGCACCCACGGTAAAAACTGAGCACCCACGGTAAATACTGAGCACCCACGGTAAAAACTGAGCACCCACGGTAAATACTGAGCACCCACGGTAAATACTGAGCACCCACGGTAAATACTGAGCATCTACGGTCAATACTGAGCACCTACGGTAAATGCTGAGCACCTACGGTAAATGCTGAGCACCTACGGTAAATACTGAGCACCTACGGTAAATACTGAGCACCTACGGTCAATACTGAGCACCCACGGTAAATACTGAGCACCCACGGTAAATACTGAGCACCCACGGTAAATACTGAGCACCCACGGTAAATACTGAGCACCCACGGTAAATACTGAGAACCCACGGTAAATACTGAGCACCTACGGTAAATACTGAGCACCCACGGTAAATACTGAGCACCCACGGTAAATACTGAGCACCCACGGTAAATACGGAGCACCTACGGTAAATACTGAGCACCTACGGTAAATACTGAGCACCCACGGTAAATACTGAGCACCTATGGTAAATACTGAGCACTACTGAGCACCCACGGTAAATTCTGAGCACCTACGGTAAATACTGAGCACCCACGGTAAATACTGAGCACTACTGAACACCCACGGTAAATACTGAGCACCTACGGTAAATGCTGAGCACCCACGGTAAATACTTAGCACCCACGGTAAATACTGAGCACCCACGGTAAATACTGAGCACTACTGAGCATCCACGGTAAATACTGAGCACCTACGGTAAATACTGAGCACCCACGGTAAATACTGAGCACCTACGGTAAATTCTGAGCACCCACGGTAAATACTGAGCACTACTGAACACCCACGGTAAATACTGAGCACCTACGGTAAATGCTGAGCACCCACGGTAAATACTTAGCACCCACGGTAAATACTGAGCACCCACGGTAAATACTGAGCACTACTGAGCATCCACGGTAAATACTGAGCACCTACGGTAAATACTGAGCACTCACGGTAAATACTGAGCACTACTGAGCACCCACGGTAAATACTGAGCACCTATGGTAAATACTGAGCAACCACGGTAAATACTGAGCACTACTGAGCACCCACGGTAAATACTGAGCACCTACGGTAAATACTGAGCACTCACGGTAAATACTGAGCACTACTGAGCACCCACGGTAAATACTGAGCACTACTGAGCACCCACGGTAAATACTGAGCACCTACGGTAAATGCTGAGCACCCACGGTAAATACTGAGCACCTACGGTAAATGCTGAGCACCCCACGGTAAATACTGAGCACCCGCCCAGACAGCCAGGTCATTTTTTACATTCATTTGTGTTGTCTTCCCACCAATCTTAAAAAAAAAAAGGTTTCGATGTTTTTGACCCCTTGTTTGTTTATTTTTTTGCTTTTTTCCAACGTTTAAATTTTTCTTCGACACATTTTCGGTGCTTATTTCTACGTGCCATATTTTCTGATATAAAACAAACATTGAAAACGGGTCAATTCGACCCAAAGTCAACACCAGGGTTAAACACTGCAGTTGTTGGTGCTGAGTGGAGCGTCTGTCATAGTGTGATTGGTTATACGTTTACAAGCTGTCAATTTTCGGGTTATGGTCAGATTAAGGTCACTATTCGGGTTTCTGAAACATTCGGAATAACCCATTTACATGTGTGATATAATAACATGTTTACATGTGTGAGTAGAGAGAGTTACTCCTGTATACATGGAATATAATAACCTGTTTACATGTGTGAGCAGAGAGAGTTACTCCTGTATACATGGAATATAATAACCTGTTTACATGTGTGAGCAGAGAGAGTTACTCCTGTATACATGGAATATAATAACCTGTTTACATGTGTGAGCAGAGAGAGTTACTCCTGTATACATGGAATATAATAACCTGTTTACATGTGTGAGCAGAGAGAGTTACTCCTGTATACATGGAATATAATAACCTGTTTACATGTGTGAGCAGAGAGAGTTACTCCTGTATACATGGAATATAATAACCGGTTTACATGTGTGAGCAGAGAGAGTTACTCCTGTATACATGGAATATAATAACATGTTTACATGGGTGAGCAGAGAGAGTTACTCCTGTATACATGGAATATAATAACATGTTTACATGGGTGAGCAGAGAGAGTTACTCCTGTATACATGGAATATAATAACCTGTTTACATGTGTGAGCAGAGAGAGTTACTCCTGTATACATGGAATATAATAACATGTTTACATGGGTGAGCAGAGAGAGTTACTCCTGTATACATGGAATATAATAATAATAATAATAATATTTACATGTGTGAGTAGAGAGAAATACTCCTGTATACATGGAATATAATAATAATAATAATAATAATAATAATAATATTTACATGTGTGAGCAGAGAGAGTTACTCCTGTATACATGACATTTGTAATCAATTGGCCTCTATCTTTCAATCCAAAATGGACGGCATAGGAACACAAGCACATTTTATGGAAAGATAAGAGATGAGTCAAATATTGTTTGTCTATGGTTTTGTTACTATGATAATCATATATTTTCTTGTTCATTAAGGTGTAAGGAATCATATATTTGGGTTCTGATAGCAACTATGTATGTATCTTTTGAAAGATTTGCCATTTTATGAATGTCAATTATAGTGGACATCAGGACTATCTTCATGTAAATAATGACTCCACATCTACCAAATGGGTCTGTTTTCGTACTCAAATGATCCTGTTGTCCACTACAGTGGTAGTAAAGTGCTGTAAATAAATAAAAATCAAAATGTGTAAATTGTAAGATGTTTTTTTTTTATACCTTAAACAGGTATGGAATCACAAAAAATATGATTAGGAAAAAACTTATTTTCCTTGGTTCTCAGGAGGATCTTTAAATAACTATATTATTACAGTATATAATTATTATTATAACTATGTTTTCTGGCGCATACGAGAAGTTCCTCTACTCAAAAGACCGAGATATTCCTTGTGAATAGAACGTGTGCAGAACACAATGTTGAACACAAATCAATGTTCCTGTTGATGGGGATATGCCGATACGTGTTTACATGACCAACATTTCGGGTTAGAAAAAAGGGGTAACCCAGGGATCATTTTTAAAAACAGGAACATGAGCATATTCGTGTTTTTGCCGGTGTTTACATGACCGTTGCTAATATTCTGGTTTTGAACGGGTTATTGGCTGCTTGTAAACGTAGTCATTGATTCTTAATTTCCCACGAAGCTGATCGTGGCTACTTATCAGTTAACCCTCTCATCTCCGATCCTATCTGTATGTGTGATTGGTGGAGCTGTCCTGAGATGAAAGTCTACTTTACGGCTTTAGTATCCAGTTAATAGGCGCGTGTGTTCGTGTCGGCTGCTGTCTGTTTCCTAAGGTGCTGAAATTGCCTGTTTTACATCTGGCTGGGGGACTACCGATGAAAATTAGCACCTTTGAGCTAACTCGGGAACATTTACATTGTTTCAATGTTGATTAATGTTCACTGTCCCCTTTCAAAAATAAAGAAATTGAAATGCAAACTATTTTTGACGACTTTTATTTGAGCACCCACAGAGGAAAACCTAACTCGGCGCCTATGACTACGCTGTAATAATACTCTGAGTACTCTGAGTCTGTAAGTATATCATCAGGAACACGTAGTTAAAGTATTAGAATGGGTATGTTACCTCCGTCAGGGCGGGCTGGATTCACCCGGGCCGGTCCAGGCCCAGTCTTAGTGGGGCCCACGCTGGGTCCAGTCTTAGGTCTGGTCCCAGTCTGAGGGGGGTGCACGGCGGCCGGTCCGGGCCTCTGGGTCTCTCTGGGTCTGGGTGTGGGGGGGGTCTGGATGCTCGGGTGGTATCGGACCTTCGGGATGACGGGTTTGTGGTTCTGGTTCTGGTCTGCTCCTGAGAGCTGCTTCCTCATGTCGACTAGAACAGAACCGAACCAGAACAGAGAAGTTTATCTGTTATTCTGATAATCATTAATCAGGGGCGGACTGGGACAAAGATTCAACACGTGCATTCACTAATTACATTAGTGTACAGATGGTGAAATAATATCAGCAGTAGTACCTCATGTAACAGATTCTTAAACATTTAATGTAAGAAACAATGCTTACTACTTTTTAAAGAGCACACATTTATAACAAATTTACAATCTTTTCTCGACCCACTTTACCACCACTATTAGGCAGTCTTCTTGGCTTGTTTAAGCTGTTTGTATACTGTTGCTGTCATTCTCTCTACAGTATGATGTTCTTTGTTGTCTGTTCGATTGTCCGAGTTTCTCTCTGTTGACACTGAACATATTGTCTGTCTGGTTCTCCATCTTTTTTTTAATCTGTTTTAACTCTCTAATTCTGCAATGTAAATATGTTTTTATGGCTGTCTGTGATTATACTTCAGGGTTTTTCTTTGCTCAGAATTGGCCTTTGGGGGAACACATAAAGTTTTGAGGGTAAAAGACTTCAATTCCTGCATTCTGATACATTTTTAGGCACCGATTTATGGTAAAAACGTCTATGTTTATGGCAAGGAAATCACAAAATTCTGGTGGTAGGTAACAATTAAAGATACAAAATATAACGGAATATTATTATATTCAGTAGTCCAGTAAGGGGGCTTTCACATCTGGGACATGGCCCGGATGGGACCACACACAGCATGAACAGGGCTTTATGGTCACTTCCCCCCCACTTGCTTTTTGGTTAAAGAAAAAAAAGAAGAAATAATAAATAAAAAGTCAGAAGTTGTTGGGCTTTTATTTTGAAAAAATTGCAGAAATGACGACCGGAAGTTGCATCTTTGTTATTTAAAGCCTCTTTCAGTAAACAGGTCAGTGACGTTTTTTATGTCCACTTCTTCTTAAACATTGTGAATGATCGGACAGTTACAAACGGATCACCAAACTCCATTCAAAATGTGTCTAAAAGAAGTAAATCCTTCACATATTGACCAAACAGACGCGCCAGATCAGCTGTTTTCACGTGTAACTGTTTGTCACGAGCTGTTCTTGTATTCGGCATTAATCTCGTGAAAGCAACAGCACGTATTGACATGAAATTCTGAGAGTTGTATAGCTGAGCGTCGCGGAGTACTTCCTGCAAAATACACAAACACGGGGCAGTGACCGCAATATCAACCCGAACCTGAAGGTTTTAATGATGTGATATTAAGGCCGAATACTTCACAGTACACCCTTATGGAGGGAGTATCTCAAATACTGTACTATAACTAAGGGTTAACGCAGGAAAGCACGTTAGTATTAAATTGAGACATTTTTGAATGAAGTTTGTTGTGGGCGTATTAGGGCGTCTACATAATACGTCGTAAGAGCAGCATATTTTACTGTACAGTTTATCAGTGGTTATTATTCTAATCAGACAGTCTGTTAAGCTGTATATAACAACCTGGTATGGACAGGTGTAAACAATAGAAACCAATAGAAAAGAGAGCAGAGCTTACCTGTAAAGTTAAAGTCTGTCCAAGTGAAAACTGAAGTGAAACTCAGTCATTTAAAACTGACGATGACTCATTATCGCGTGACACTGTAGTTTGTGTGTGCGCGTACATGTGTGTACATGTCCTGAACATGTCTGAACTGCACTTCGTCCCGAATAGTCGTTCATTTTCGGTCAATATTAGTCGATTGATCCTCAGATGACCTTCAGATTCACATTTTATTCAATGTTACTATATACCGGTAGTAGTTTTATGTTTATATGAATCTAAAAGGCAATCTCAGCCGTTTTTCACAGAAATACGATACTGTCTCTTTAAATATGTCTGCGGGCTTTCCATAGAACACAATGTCAGGATGGCCGAGCGGTCTAAGGCGCTGCGTTCAGGTCGCAGTCTCCTCTGGAGGCGTGGGTTCGAATCCCACTTCTGACATAACTTTTTCGTTTTCATTATTGCTATTATTATTATTATTATTTTCAAAACCGAATATAATTCTACACAGTCGAGTTCACAGACATTAAACAGCTTTGCTGTGACAATTTAACAAGTGTATAACCATTAGTACACTAGTGATTGTGTGACGTTTTACACTAAATACTCTCTTAGTTTTTAAATGGATGAAAGCAGCAAAACTGTGTCACAAAGATCAGCTAGAGCAGCTAGTTAGCTAACCAACATACACATTTGATTGTGTAAGCGACATGTCACATTAACATTTATATATTATCCATATGACAACACTGAAATATATTAGTTTATACTTCTAAAGGTTTAATTTTAAAGCTTTTTTTGTTCTGTAAACGCAGTACTGATAGGTAACGATGCCTAAAAAGCCACCTTTACATTAAACTCCGGCAGACGAGACGGAGAGTTTGTAACGTTTTTAACTAAATCCACCGATATGACAACATGGCAGAAGGTTAACTTACTTCTATACTTAAATATAAGTTATATACAGTACTGTAATGAATGTGTAAATACTAACCATGTCGCTCGAGTAATAAGACAGCTTTGCTCGCTTTATTAGCGCCCTCCCCTCTTCAGAAAAAAACTAAATGTTTAAACTAAATGTTGAAGCAGCAAATGTGATTGGTCTGAATGATGCACACGGCCAAGGTCTCCGGTTCGGACCCCGGTTCGAATCCCACCTGGGACATGTAAAACACTTGTAGAAACCGAGCTGGGAAGGAAAGATGTAACTTTGGTTTGAGAAGTGTGGGTCTGGGGGGGGTCATCTCCCCAAAAAACTGTTTCAGGGGGTTCAATTTGAAAGCCATTTCCTGCTCTTCTTCCTAAAAACATTCTACCTTCTTCTAAAAACGTTGAAAAAAAAGTCTAAAAAAAGGTGAAAAAACTGTCAAAAAGAGAAAAGTGATCCAAGTCAAAAAAAAGTCTTACCAAAGCCACAAACCTGTTGAACATGTGACAGCTACGTTGATAAAAAACGTGACATAAATAACGTAAAAGAGACTAAAACGTAATAAAAACAAACCGACGTTCTTTATTATTCTCCAGCTTTATAAAGACGTTCAGGGTCGCAGTCTCGCTCCGGAGACGCGGGTTCGAATCCCACTTGGGACATAAGTACTTTCTAGCCTTTTTACAGCTCTGTGTGTTGTGTGTGTGTGTGTGTGTGTGTGTGTGTGTGTGTGTGTGTGTGTGTGTGTCTGTGTGTATTTCTGTATGTGTGTGTGTATGTGTGTCTGTGTGTGTATTTCTGCGTGTGTGTGTGTGTTTGTCTGTGTGTGTATTTCTGTGTGTCTGTGTGTGTGTATGTGTGTCTGTGTGTGTATTTCTGTGTGTGTATTTCTGTGTGTGTGTGTGTGTGTGTATGTATGTGTGTGTGTGTGTGTGTATTTCTGTGTGTGTGTGTGTGTGTGTGTGTGTGTGTGTGTGTGTGTGTGTGTATTTGTGTGTGTGTGTGTGTGTGTGTGTCTGTGTGTGTATTTCTGTGTGTGTGTGTGTGTGTGTGTGTGTGTGTGTGTGTATTTCTGTGTGTGTGTGTATGTATGTGTGTCTGTGTGTGTATTTCTGTGTGTGTGTGTGTGTGTATGTGTGTCTGTGTGTGTATTTCTGTGTGTGTCTGTGTGTGTATTTCTGTGTGTGTGTGTGTGTACGTGTGTCTGTGTGTGTATTTCTGTGTGTGTCTGTGTGTGTATTTCTGTGTGTGTGTGTGTACGTGTGTCTGTGTGTGTATTTCTGTGTGTGTGTGTACGTGTGTCTGTGTGTGTATTTCTGTGTGTGTATGTGTCTGTGTGTGTATTTCTCTGTGTATGTGTGTCTCTGTCTGTGTTTGTTGTGTGTGTGTGTGTGTGTGTGTGTGTGTGTGTGTGTGTGTCTCTCTCTCTCTCTCTCTCTCTCTCTCTGTGTGTGTGTGTGTGTGTGTGTGTGTGTGTGTGTATGGGAGAGAGAGCCTGTTTTTATTGTTTGACCTTTTAATATGTTTGTATTTGCATGGCTGGTTGTGTATTTAGTTTGTCTCATCCCTACGTTGTATATTATAGATTTATGATTCCACCTGACCTCCTGTTATCTCCGGATGTCATCCAGAACTCAAGGAGCCCCATAACACTGCTGAGTCCTCCCCAGAGAGGAATACACGCAACACTGAACACAACTTCATGGTGAGTGCTGATTGGCTGTTACTTGTCTAACGTCTGTGTGTGTGTGTGTGTGTGTGTGTGTGTGTCTGTGTTTTTATGAACTTTATTAAACTCTATTTCAGACCCAGGGGGATCCATATCACAATAAAAAACACACAGAGTAAAACATAAAATACAAAAATACAAAACCTTCCACAATGTTCAGTACAGGGTTAGCCATATATATATATAAATATATATATATATGTATATATATATATATATATATATATATACTGTATATACATCAGGTTACGTAAGACAGCAGAGCAGGTAGGTACCCCGACACTTACCAACATATGGCTCACACCAGAGCTTGTTGGATCTCTCAGCAGCAGCCTCATGCTGTCATTATATATCATATCAGCCACTAGGAGTTCTCTAATGCTGCCTTGCTCATAACGACACCACAGGTAGGCAGCATACACAGGTGTACTATACACTCTGAACAGTGAGATCTTCACACGCTGAACATACCACACAGCATGTTCACTTGAGCATACAGCTTCCAGCGCTGCCTATAGATATCCTTATCATCAAATATGGCCCAAATATGTCATCTCACAGCACACCCTAAGTGCAGTGCCAGACGCATAGAAGTCATGGAGGGTTGACTGTCTGTCTTCTCTACTCCTGATAATCATGATCTTACTCTTTTTGGCACTGCATTTTATATCAAAATCAGCACCATGCTGTGTGCATGTTCTCAGAAGCTGTTGGATACCAGCACTATATGGGCTAAAGATGACCAAATCATCTGCGTACATGAGGTGATTAATTAGGGAGTCACCAACCCTACAACCTGTATACCACATGCATTTAAAATCAAAGACCACTCATTCATATACACATGAAAAAGAAAAGGAGACAGAGTTCGGCCCTGGCGGACACCATTGGTCACTAACAACCCCCCATCTCGCTCTCATTGTACCAATAAGATTCTTATTAAAAAAAACAGGGAACCCCCTTTTAGACAATTTTAAAAATAACTTCTCATGACTAACACGATCGGATGCTTTAGAAGCATCAATAAAACACATGAACATTGTGGAATTTTGCCTATTATATTTATCTAAAATTTCCTTTAGTGCAATGATACATAAATCAGCGCCATGCTTTCTTTTAAAACCAAATTGGTTATCGATGGACAGGACGTACCTCTCCAGTCTCACCAGTAGATCTGTCTCCAGCACTTTGGACATAATAACTGGTACTAGCACAACAGAGAGCATAGACTCAGGTAACGCTCCATGAACAAAAGAACCTGTGTAGCCCAAAGCCACCAGAGGGCACCGTTTAATATGTTCAGCTGTAATCCTATCCAGACCACAGGCCTTGTTATCTCTTAATTTCAAAATTGCTTCATGGACTTCAGCAGAAGTGACAACACAGCATCATTAAACTCTACATTATCCACCACAAACAGATAATTCATAATATTGTTTCCTTAATAACTGTGAGATTCCATCGGGACCTCTCACACCGTCTATATTAGATGGGAGAGATTGTTTTGCAATAATTAATCATTTTAATTTCTATCCAGAAGTCATTTACATTATGTTTTTGCAGCTTCCATGCCAGTGAATCTGACCTCATAGTGTTATAATTTGTTTTAATATAGCGAAGTGCATATTTAAATCTAGCGTTAGTGCATTTCTTATTTTCAAACCAGGGGCCATGCCTGCTTTTGCCTGACTCAGCCCAGTTTTTAAAAAGCATTTCGGGCCTCTGCATGGAGCTCTAATACAACCCCAAATCAGAAAAAGTTGGGACAGTATGGAAAACACAAATAAAAAAACAAAGTAGTGATTTCTAAATGTACTTTGACTTGTATTTCATTGCAGACAATATGAACACAAAATATACATCCTTTCCTGTCATTCAGACCTGCAACACATTCCAAAAAAGGTTGGGACAGGAGCAATTTAGGGCTAGTAATCAGGTAAATTGGTTAAATAATGATGTGATTTGAAACCGGTGATGTCAACAGGTGATTGTAATTATGATTTGGTACAAAAGCAGCATCCAAGGAAGGTCTAGTCCTTTAGGAGCAAAGATGGGCCGAGGATTGCCAGTTTGCCAACAAATACGTGAGAAAAGTATTGAAATGTTTAAAAACAATGTTCCTCAAAGAAAGATAGGAAGACATTTGCTTATTTCACCTTCAACAGTGCATAACATAATTAAAAGATTCAAGGAATGTGGAGGAATTTCAGTGCGTAAAGGACAAGGGTGCAAGCCTAAGCTGACCAACGGTGATCTCCGATCCCTCAGGCGGCACTGCATCAAGAATCATCATTCATCTATAAGCGATATCACCACATGGGCTCAGGACTACTTTGGCAAACCTTTGTCAAGTACCACAACACGTAGTTACATCCACAAATGCCAGTTAAAACTGTACTGTGCCAAAAGGAAGCCCTATGTTAACAGTGTCCAGAAGCGCCGTCGACTTCTCTGGGCTCGGAGGCATCTGGGATGGACCAGCACACAGTGGAAACGTGTACTGTGGTCAGATGATTCAGTATTTCAGGTATTTTTTGGGAGAAATGGACGCCGTGTGCTCCGGACCAAAGAAGAAAAGGATCATCCAGACTGTTACCAGCAACAAGTCCCAAAGCCGGGGCCTGTCATGGTATGGGGTTGTGTCAGTGCCCTTGGCAAAGGTAACTTGCACTTCTGTGATGGCACCATTAATGCTGAAAAGCACATAGAGATTTTGGAGCACAATATGCTGCCTTCAAGAAGACATCTTTTCCAGGGACGTCCAAGCATATTTCAACAAGATAATACAAAACCACATTCTGCACACATTACAAAGTCCTGGCTGCGGAGGAAGAGGATACGGGGACTTGACTGGCCTGCCTGCAGTCCCGACCTGTCTCTAATAGAGAATGTGTGACGAAGACCCTGCACTGTTGCCCACCTTAAGACCTGTTAGCAGCAAGAATGGGACAGAATCACACCTGAAACACTTCATCACTTGGTGTCTTCAGTCCCTAAATGTCTTTTAAGTGTTGTGAAAAGGAAAGGCAACATTACAAAGTGGTAAATGCTTTACTGTTCCAACTTTTTTTGAAATGTGTTGCAAGAGCCAAAATAGGAATTTTATTTGTTTTTTCCATACTGTCCCAACTTTTTCTGATTTGGGGTTGTACATCACGGGGGTCAAACTCCGTTTCCCAGAGGGCCACACTGGAAAAAGAGAATCACACTAAGGGCCAGACATGGAGAGATTATTGACGTGCTTTTGTTACTACGTGTCACTTTTTTATTTTACATTTTGGGAGCTTTTTTCCTAATTTTTTGTGTTTTTGTGCCGGCTTTTGTGGCTTTCTCAGACATCATCATCAGCTGCTCTTTTCCTGTTTTTATCACACATGACTTCTTTATCTCACCAACAGAGGAAATGTTGCAGCAACAGCTCTCTATCCAGTAATCAATGTCCTTACATGACTCTAGATGACACACACACACAAACACACATACACACACACACAAAGACACACACACACACACACACACACACATAAAGAAAGACACACACACACACACACAGAGAGACAAAACACACACACACACACAGGATGAGAGTAAGAGTAAGATAGGAAGAGGAGAGGAAGAAAGGAGGTGAGGAGAGGAGTAGAGAAGGAAGAGGAGAGGAAGAGGAGAGGAAGAGGAAGAGGAAAGGAAGAGGAGAGGAGAAGAGGAAGAAGAGGAGAGGAAGAGGAGAACAGGAAGAGGAAGAGGAGAGGAGGAGAGGAGGAGAGGAAGAGGAGAGGAAGAGGAGAGGAAGAGGAGAGGAGGAGGAGAGGAATAAAGGAGGTGTTATTTATCAGCTGAAATGATGTCATGATGGACTAACTGACAGACTGACTCTGATAACTGACCTCAGGCCTCAACACCAGGACGAGGCTCTGGCACACCCTTGATAGTCCTGCTCCTAGCTCAAGAACCATAACTCCTATCTCTTAATGTTTGATACCGTTAGAGACATAACACCCTGCTGATCATCCTGTGTAAGAATGGTGTGTGTGGTGTAAGAAATGTGAGGACAGCAGCTGTCTGAAAAGGGCCTGTTTCTCTTCTCCTCCTGGCATTTCTGCACTGTAAATCCGAACGTTCAGAGTACTTAAATAGATTAAGTAGTGTATACTCAAAGTTTTAGAAAAATTTCTACTAACTTAATTTTTTCAAGTTGGTGTAACATGTTCTTCCTTAACTTAAAAACATAACTTAGGTACAACTTAATAGAATTGAGTAATAACATACTAAGAATGATAAAGTCCTGCACTGTTAATTTTAACAAGTTGACTTTACTTAAAAAATGTATGCAAACTCATTGCCTTGAAAAAAGTTAGTTCAATGAACTTAGTAATGGTAAATTAGTGCAGCTTAATTGTTCTGAGTAAAGAATACTTAATAAACTTACATTTTCTAAGTGAACACAGCTTGTTTATTCTGAGTAAGTAACACTCAATAAGCTTATACTTGTTAAGTGAAGACAACTTGTTTATTTTAAGTAAATTATGCTTAATTAGCTCATGGTTTTGAAGTTAATCTAACTTGCTTTTTTTAAGTAAATACTTAATTAGCTCACATTTTTTAACTGAGCACTACTTAAAGGTATTGTGGAGGATTTTCCAAAATTTTAGAAAAGAACCACCTTCTGTACTTTTTGAAAAAATGCACATGCGCAACACTCTGCCTGCTCCCGAGAGGGAACACCTATTAAACGTGTGCACGAGAGTGCACTGTTTACAAGTTACTGTCGGCATGGCTCATACAAGCCTACTTTCCAAAAGAAGATTTGCACTTTTTCACAAATTCAGATGTTTACCGTGTGTGCGCGGTGCGTAACTTGTGCCAGGGCTAGCATCGCTAACCATAGCTTAGCTTACATCAACTTTTACTAGCAGTGATTTTAAATGGATTTCTCCAAATAGCCAAACTTTACCTGTGGAGTAGAAACTTCACAACTGAGGCATCAGTGGGAAGCCCAACCTGTGCTTTTAGCGCCCGCCAGCGTGTGAAATATTCTCCCAAAAGCTTCAATGCTTCAATGAATGTCTGAAACCGTAGCTCAAGCTCACCACACATATACACCTGAAAGCTCGGAACGTGCACGTACCACGGCCTTACGTAAACATATCACCAGAATGATTGACAACCAGGAGGACCAATAGTGTTGATGATCCACCCGGAAAAAGAAAATCCTCCACTATACCTTTAATGCGACTTGTTTTCTGGTTCAGTTTACAGACTGAAAATGACTATACAAGTATCATATACATCTATTTAAAAAAAATCTATCTAAAAGAATGAAATGAGAAGGTTGTTTTAGATGAATCACATCATTTCTTTATTTTTAATTATCCACCCTGCCATATAACATATTTATAGTATTTATATTGTTTAAAATAGGGATGATTTAAAAAATAAACTCACAAAAAAAATGTATATAGCACATGTTAAAATACAATAAAATCTCAAAGTGCTTCACCAAATAAGTAAAATCATAATAAATAAATTGCAATCAGCAAATGGTCTGAAATGCATTAGACATTAGTGAAGGACAAAATGTATATATTGTATTTATTTTTTGCTTTTTTATGGTCATCAGTTTAATGTAGCCTATATATTTTTTTATTTTTATTTAAGCAGCTGCAGGGATAATTTTGTATGGCAAGTTAATCTCTGATTCAACGTGAACAGAAGGTGGCGCTAATTTGCATTCTACACTGATTCCTTACCGCTCTTTGGAAAAACCCAGAAGAAGAAAAGTTTGAACAACGCAGCAAGGCGGGATGCAACAGACAGTAGGCTTGCAGAAAGTTACTACCTACGGAGCAGCACTGGACTTACTGTAAGTTTTGAATGTTAACATTCCTTCACTTTTACTTCTTTTATACATGTTTGTATGTGTTTGTCTCAGAGAGCATGGACCTTCTCCATGCCCCCGCCCTTCACTGGCTTATCACAGTAGTCTTGTTGGGATTGGCAACTTGTCAGATATAGGTTAGCTGCTATAGAGCTAGCCACTTAGCGTGACCACTAACGTTACACACTCCAGCAGCACAACTAGCGACCTAGCTACCACTCCCAGACTCACTGAAGAATTGTACAACGGATGAACGAGTCAACTGCCCGTGCCCGCCCACTTGTGTTGCGTCGGTTTTAAAACAAACGACCCTGCTGGAGGCAAGCTGTTTTTTATGACAAAGATGAATAAAGTAAAAACCCTTAAAAGTAATTCTTTGGTTTGTAGAAATGACATTATTGATGATTAACAGTTTTTTTTTTCTCAGACAATGTTTAGCCCTAAATCATATGCACTACCAAAAAAAACATATCATTGTTTTTTTTCTACTTGAAGATGATGGAGACCATATTTCCCCTACGCCGACAGACCATAGTGATGTCCTGCCCACCAGTGAACGACCTCATGGACCTCTGGCCTGCTCTCAAAATAGAGTCTGAGGTAATATGGATCAGCTTTCTCTTTTAAAGTGAAAACTGTGATTCTTACTCATTTGGCCAATATTTTTGCTTTATAAATGTGTGCAAGATTCTTCAAATTGAACCGTTTTTTTTAATAAATGTTGCTGTATTCTCCTCCGGCTGTTATTTCTATGTAGTTGTATGCAGAGTTCCAGCGGATTACAACTCAGAACCTGCCCAACACGTGCTATGCTGAGCTTGACCGCCATCTTCCTCTAATGATGACCTTATTCAGACAGAAGGCACCAATAACTGGGAAGACAGCAGATGCTCTGGCTGAAATTTAAAAAATCCACGATGAACAGGTAAATAGATTTTTACACATTTCATAGCTTGAACCAGTGGAACATTGAACAGGTTCAATGATTCAAATGAGATTTGTGAATTTTGCAATTAGTCCACTTTGTGTTTGCCATTTGTCTGATTGCGTTAAAGATGTTAACAGGTTATTCGTGGACATATGTTCTGATTGGTCTGTTTAAAATCAGCTTTGTTCTGTAAACTCTTAAGTAAATACAATTCTGTTTTTATCTGAATAGGAAATCCATGACATCCACACCAAGCGCACTACTGTTCTCCATGCCCTTCCTGTGTATCTGCGCGAGGACGTCTCTGGATTTTTAAGAACCTGCACGGTGAGTCTCCTTAAGTCACTAACAGATTCTACTGTGTATTATATCTAAACCGTTCATCTAAATACTAACTACAAAGGAACTGTATTAGCATTTTATTCAATGTTCAGTAAAACATTTTCTTGTAAATCTCCTTGGTTTCAGTCAACTCTTAGTAATTTGGCTAATTCATACTGTATGTGCAGAAAATGGATCTTATGTTTTTCAACTCTTACAATGAGACCCAGGTCTCTTTTGTAAAAGATATATTGGATTTCAATGGGACTTGGTTAAGGAAAGACAAATTATGTCATCTGTTCTGTTCCATGTGTTAGTTTGTGATTAGTATCTCTTTTTTCATTCATTCAGGATAAGTCCGATGAGCCAGAGCTTGATGGTGTTTGCAGTGGGCTTCATTACTTTCATCAGTGACTATGACGCAAGTCCAGTTCACTACCACCCTGTGAGAATCACTGTCATCATTGAAAGTGATGCCGTGGTCAGCCTCCCCAGACTTGGCGATGTCTTCATGGTAATCTGTGGAGTGATCTATGCACTACACCTCAGCTATCCCAAAGCACTGACCAACACTTTTGAATTCACTTAAAAGATTTAACTTTGTCTAGAAAGTGGTAGCTATCCCTGAGGTTGCAGACCCTCAAGAATGAATTAATGATGTAGAAACTCATCTGAAAAAAGGCTGCAGGGTAAAGCATTATAAAAGGCTAGTTCAAAGGTATCTCCTTTTGTCTAAATAATGCCTCAGAAAGTTACTGCACTACTGCAGGTGTTCAGCCAATAGACCCAAACTACACAATATTCCTTTGTTCTCATTAATAAAATGCAAAAGTAACGATAATGTTTTGTATGTTTTAATGTTTTTCTTAACCATTGTGGGCTGCGCAAGATGACCCACATTTCACTGTGCATTTGATACTGGTTATGTAAAACATTTACAGTTTTAGAGTTTTAAGTGAAAATGTTCTCAAACTCTATAGAATTTTTGAAATTTCATCCAAATTGCTGCCCTGTTGCCTTACTCAGGAATTAGCAAGGAAGTCAAAAGCAGTGTATTTTCTTTTATAGCTGTAACGAACAATAATTTCATTTTGGTATTGTTTTTGATTACTCCGACTATTTTCCTGACTATCTGATTAGTTGTCTGGTCAATATCAGAAATTTATGATAAATATTTATTTCCTAGGGCCTTAAAGAAACATGCCTACTTATTGGGACTTATTCACCGTATCCCCCAGAGTTAGATAAGTCCATACATACCCTTCTCAACTCCGTGCGTATCGTAATTCTGTCTGACGCACCCACCGCTATCCTAGCTTAGCACAGATCCTGGAGGTAACTGGCTCCATCTATGCTCCTAATAAGTGACAAATAACGCCAACATTTTTCCATTTACATGTTGTGATTTCTATAGTCAAAGCGTGTACGAATAAAAAGGTCACATGAGACACAGCCATCTTCTAACCGTATGCATACTGGGAACTATATTCTCAGAAGGCAAAGCACTGCTATTTGGGCGGAGTGATTTGCTTGCAGAACTCTAGGTGAACTCTCTGCTCCTCACCACAGGGCTTCTCAGAGTGATTTACACAATTACTCTGCAGAAGTAGCAGTGCTTCGCCCTTTCTGAGAATATAGTTCTCAGTATGTATACGGTTAGAAAATGTCTGTCTTATGTGACCTTGTTATTTGTACACGCTGTGCCTATACAAATCATGTGCTAAGCTAGGCTAGCGGTGGGTGCGTCAGACAGAGTTACGACACGCACGGAGATGAGAAGGGTATGTATGGACTTATCTATCTCTGGGGGATACAGGGAATAAGACAAAGTCCCAATAAGTCGGCGTGTTCCTTTTTAAGTGACCAGGAACACATTTGGAAGGATAGAATCAGAAAATTTTGAGTTTTTCTTCTTAAAAATCTCTCTTAAATTTATTTATTTAATATACAATTTATTTAAGTATATTTTAAAAATATTTTTTTATTTTAATTTATAAATGTTTATTTATTTTTCTATTTCATTTTAACATTTAACTGTTCAAAAGCAGACGTTCATGACTTTTAGATATATTACGTTAGTTAAAAAAAAGTTTTGAGTCACATGGTGTGGTTGTGTACTTATTTTCTAAATTTCTGTGAAGTTATTCCTGTGGTTTGAAAACTCAAAACTGTAAGTCATAATAACTGAAAATAATTTGAGCTCTGGTAACTTATTCGGGTTTACAGTGTACTATAAATATGTTAAATGGCAGGGTGGTTTTCTATGTGAATGCCAGATAATTAAAAATAAAGAAATTATGTGATTCATCTAAAACAACCTTCTCATTTCATTCTTTTAGATAGATTTTTTTTTAAATAGATGTATGCTACTTGTATAGTCATTTTCAGTCTGTAAACTGAACCAGAAAACAAGTCAGTAGTATTAAGTAGTGCTCACTTAAAAAATGTGAGCTAATTAATTATTTACTCAGAAAAAGCAAGCTTGATTAACTTAAAAACCATGAGCTAATTAAGCATAATTTACTTAAAATAAACAAGTTGTCTTCACTTAACAAGTATAAGTTTATTGAGTGTTACTTACTCAGAATAAACAAGCTGTGTTCACTTAGAAAATGTAAGTTTATTAAGTATTGTTTACTCAGAACAATAAAGTTGCACTAATTTACCATTACTAAGTTCATTGAACTTACTTTTTTCAAGGCAATGAGTTTCCATACATTTTTTAAGTAAAGTCAACTTGTTAAAATTTACAGTGTGGGAGGATTTAGTACAGGAGGAATGCGGCAGTTGGTGGACATGGCTTCACTTGGAAGCTCACTGTGCCTCGTGTGAAAGTCAGTTTGCCTCCCTGAGCACATTATTAGAAAGGGCACAAGATTACCTACATTTTTATGTAAAAGTAATGTATGAAGAGTTAAAACCGTGGATGGTATCGCAACGTAAAGATAATTTTGCTTCTGCCTCTTTGCACTCTGTCAGTTGGGCCCTGCCCTCTGAGTCTGAGCATTCCATCCCATACACACCAATGTAAAAATGTCAGAAAGGCGTTTTTTCTAAGCCTCAAAGAAAACTGAATATTTTAAAAAGTACTAATGGGATTTGAAAGTCGAATGGCAACCCTGAATGTATGAAAGTTGTGGAACGTTTTAAAGTTTGAATGGAGTTTCTCATTGAATGTATGAATGAGTAGCTACCAGTTGAAAATGGATGAAAATCTATGAAAATGTGTCAACTTTGAACATTCAGTCAATCCACTTTAATGGGGAAAAAATGCCCGCTAAACGTTGAATATTTCGGAAATTATGTGCGTTATAAATATTATAAATAAATGTGCACGATTCTGAATCGAGCTGAACGTTTTGATGTTTGAATGTAGTTTCTATGTTGACAAATGTGGAAGGAGTTAATGTGCAAAATAAGTGGTGGAAGAATAAGAATAAATACGTAGAATAACAGTCAGTGCTCTGGAAGGATGTGACATCATGATATACTTCTGTGTCTAATGTATGAGAATAGGTTTAGTGTTTTAGAAATCACTGTGTGTATTGTTATGTAAAAAGTGTGAGGCTGACATTGTGCTTATAGTATGTATATAGTAATATGTGTATGTAACATAATGTATGTAATATATAGTATTATATGCACATCTGGGCCAATGTTTTGCTCCTTGAGTGGAAGGTTTTGATAATTGTGTAATACGTTTGATTTCAGTGTTTGAGCAATCTGCAAAAAGTGTAAAGTCTGACATCTACCAACCAGATAGTGTTGTGGGCGGGACATGAAGTGAGACTCAGTGGTGAGTGTTGATTGGCTGATACTGGTCTAACATCTACCAACCAGATAGTGTTGTGGGCGGGACATGAAGTGAGACTCAGTGGTGAGTGTTGATTGGCTGATATTCGTCTAACATCTACCAACCAGATAGTGTTGTGGGCAGGACATGAAGTGAGACTCAGTGGTGAGGTAAACGGGAGCAGAGGGAGAGACTCAGAGCTGTAGCTGAGACAAAGTAGAACACCTTTTATTTCATTAACTTTATAATAAAACAGATACAGATCATCTGCAAACTGCCAAATATGGACAGAGCCTTTCAGCTGCTGCTCCATGACGGTGGAAGCTGCTGCCTTCACATATCAGATGGGCTCCCTCCATTTCTGTTTTTATATCTGGGATGAAGACACATTTATTATTCAGCCCTTTGATCAGATTAATGTGTTTAAATGTTGTCTAGAAAAAAGCTTTTCTCACTGAAAGTTAACATAAGAAACATTTTACAGACCCAGAGATATGTTGCTTATAATAATTAATCAGAAATCACAATCAGGACAAGTTTTCTAGTTCATTAATAATGTTTATTACACAGACGATTATATATAGACCAAAATATAATAACAAGTTTATAACACTGACAACACTGCAAGATACAACTATTGTAAATGCATTAAAGAAAATTAATATTCCTTCATATATAATATAAAACGTCACATAATCTTTAGATTTAAAATAAAACATCTGGAACACACTCTCACACAGACACACACATACAGAGACACACACACACAAAGACAGACACACAAAGAAACACACACATAAAGAGACACATGCACACACACACACACACACACACACACACACACACACACACACACACACACATAGAGACACACACACACACAAAGACAGACACACAAAGAAACACACACATAAAGACACACATACACACACACACATAAAAGTAAAATGAATTGTAATAAAACTCTTAGGTGACAGTAATGTAAAAAGTGAACATCCAACATGTTAAACTATTAAACCAATGCCCCCCCCCCCCTTATAATCGAATCCACAACAACATCAAGCAAAGATCAGCTAATTCAATATACAATATATACAATATAATATGATGATATATATTTATATATATATATATATATATATATATATATATATATATATACACACACACATACTAATACAGACGATAAGGGAACATCTGCACCCAGTCAGGATCAAAGGTTACCTTCTAACATTCAAAACTGATTTTATATTATTATAATAATAATCACTGGGTATTTATTTTATATCATTATAATAATAATCATTGGGTATTTATGTCTTGTTTCCCATCATTTCTGTTTGATGTTTTTGTCTTTTGTGTTCTACTTTAAATGTTTTCTCTGCATGAATGTGTCCCATCCCTTGTTTTAAAGCCAGTGTATACCAGGCTGTATTAAAGCCAGTGTATACCAGGCTGTATTAAAGTGTATACCAGGCTGTATTAAAGCCAGTGTATAAAGCCAGTGTATACCAGGTGTATACCAGGCTGTATTAAAGCCAATACCAGGATGAAATGAACAGGCTGTATATACATGTATAAGGCTGTGTGCCAGTGTGAGGCTGTATTAAAGCCAATGATGAAATGAACATATATACCTCTCCGTGTCCTCAGTCCTCAGGTTCACAGCGACTACAGCAGCACAGAGCATCAGCAGCAGGACACTGAGCACTGAGCATCGCACTTTGAAGAAGGTGGAGTAAATCCCAATGGGCTCCATGTACACCAACACAGTTCTGTTGGTCGACAGACAATGATCATCTGGGTCCATAACTACACACCAGTACTCCCCTGCGTCTCCCACTGAGATATTAGAGATAACCAGGCTCCCATTATCATAGAACCAGCTCACTCTGCTCATGCTCTGATCAGACTCTACACTAAAGATTCTTCCCTTTGTTTGGTTCGACTTGATAAACCATTTATGCAGTATACCCTCTCCCCAATCTGTGCATCTGAGAGTGACTTCTTCTCCCTCTGAGAAGTGCTCTACAGCAGGGGGGCCAACTTTTGGGCACACCACCAGATAATACGTTTGCTCTCTCATGGAGGCTGTACAGGTGTACCAACCTAAGTGATTTAACATCAGAGATGAAAACACCAGCGAGTAGTTTTGGTCTACTGAAGGAACAGTCTGGCTGTGTAGTTTTGGTTCAGTGTGTGAGTGTGTTTTGGAATTAAACTTCATCCAACGTGGGGGCTGTTCATCAGTGGAGTCAGCGACAGAGCACGGCAACACAGCGCTCTCTCCTACTGAGCTGTTGATTATCTCATACCATGGTCTCAACCATACAGTGTGACTGCTAACACACTGCTGTTGGTTCATCACCAGACATCTGTAGTCTCTAAAGTCTGTTGCTGTGACGTTGGAAATACGAAGAGCTGATGTGTCTGTCACCACTTGGTATCTTCCTGTAACATTGTCCATCACTGATGTCGTATTGTCCCCAAAAACTCTGCTCCATATTACATAATAATATCTAGAGTCCATATTTGAGCCACTGGATATCCATTTTATCAGCTGCTCCCTCACATGGCAGGTCCACTGGTTCTCCAAGTCTCTCTCTGATAAATCTCTTGTCTGTTGAAATAGTACAAACAGTAATAGTGATGTCATTCTCATGCGTCACGTTGCCCTCAGTCCAACACTCCTCTCGGTACCGGCCGGAGTCTGAATGGGTCAGGTTGAGGATGGTGTAAGAAGAAGTTTTCACTGAGCTGACAAGTCGTTGTTTCAGGTGTTGAGGTACTGAGGAGCTGTTGGACCAGAGGTCAGAGGTGTTCCACAGGACAAGCTTCTCCTCACCAACACATCTGGAGATCAGGCAGGAGGTGGTGTTCTCGGGGAGCTTGAAGGTGTAAGAATATCTTTCATCTCTGATGATGATGTGTTCTTGAGCATGGATGTAGTTGATGAGAGCAAACAGCAGGAAGGAGAGCTCTGTGACTGCAGCCATTCTGCTCCGAGGTCGACAAACACTGACACCACTCAGCTAAGAGATTTTTAATCTCAATGAGTTTCTTCCTGGTTAAATAAAGGTTAAATAAAAATAAAATATACGCTCTACACCAACACTCATCAGCTGCTTCTGCTTTTCTGTGTGTGTCTGCGTCTCTGTGCGTGTGTTGTTATCAAATGTGACTTCTTTATCTCATCATCAGAGGAAGCTTTGCAGCATCAGCTCTCTATCCAGTAATCTATGTCCTTTACACAAGTCTAAAACCCCATAATTCAGACAAGAGAGAGAGGGTGTGTGCGTGAGTGTCCATGTGTGTGTGTGTGTGTGTGTCTGTATATGTGTATGCATGTGTGTGTATATGTGTATATATGTGTATAGATGGGTGTATGTGTACAAGCAGGCACATCCGGACAAACGAGCAGGCTTATGTGCCGCGGCTGAATTTAACCCTTGCATATACATGTGTATATTCTCATACATGTGTGTATATGTGTATGCATTACTTGGGACATAAGTATTTTCTTGCCTTTTTACAGCTCTATGTGTGTGTGTGTGTGTGTGTGTGTGTGTATGTGTCTGTCTGTGTGTGTGTGTGTGTATGTCTGTTTGTGTGTTGTGTGTGTCTGTGTGTGTGTGTGTGTGTGTGTGTGTGTGTGTCTGTGTGTCTGTGCTGGATCACTAATTACATCTCAGGGGGAAAACAAACACTAACTTAACATGAATCTGCAGAAAATATTAACATTTTGGCATTTTTATATTATTATATTTTTGCCGCTTCTTATAAAGTTTTGTTTCCTTTTTTATACATATCATTTTGACGCATTTTGTGTGAAATATATTGTGTGTGTCTGTGTGTGTGTCTAGTGTTTACTAAGCTACCTGCTATAGCTCAATAAACTCCCAACTGGAAGGGTTTCAGGACAAGTACGGCGGATACAACTCGAGTCACTTTATGAACTTTTATTTCGCGCACATACACAGTAAGCATCCACACACTAGGGAGCCTGACTGCTTGATAATTAGTGCCGTTAGTAAGTAAGTAAGTTAGTAAGTTAGTTGGTTAGGTTGTAAACCTGCAATGAAAACACAAACACAGAACCCAGAATTAACCAATGTAATTATACAATCATGTGATATTGATTCTTGATTTGAATTACTAGCAAAGTGCTAGTTTATAGTCACTCACCGACAAGGTGCACCAATCCTGACCATCAATTGAATGAAAAGAAGAAAAAAAAACCTAAAGGCAAACCTGCTGCGCACTGTGACTAATTAAGCAGACATTAAAGTAAAAAATCTTTTTATTGTTATTTTCACTGTTCAAATAATGGCCAATCAACAATATGACCTAATATCCTGAGGAAGTGAATTCAAATGTGCTTCAGGAATAGGGTTGGGTATCGTTTGGGTTTTTTCTGATACCGGGGCTAAAGCCGTACTTTTAAAACGGTACCGGTGCTTCAGCGGTGCCTGAGCCGGTACATTTTAAGAAAGTAAAAAAAAAGAAGGGTAGGTTGGTGACATTAACCTGTTTCAATTACCCTGTAACTCAAGACAGGAGGTGTAGTTTTGAGCTGGAGTTTTGTGCAAACTGCGTTTGATGTGGTCACACATCTTACAAATTGGTGATGGGGTCTGCGTTCTCAGAGGGTTAGCCCTTGTGTTGTCCTTTGGGTCACCGGGACCCAAAGGGCAACACAAGGGTTAAAGAACGGCTTGTTTATTGCTAAGGCCGTATGGTCAAAATTAAACGATTTAATAATAATGTAATAACTATAACCAGTGTTGGGAGTAACGCGTTACAAAAGTAACGCAATTACAGTAATGTATTCCATTTTGCTGTAACGGAGTAATATAACGCATTACTAATTAAATTTCTGTAATATTATACCCGTTACAATCTCAGTAACGCGAGTTGCAACGCATTTTAACGCAACATTTAAGAATTTCCCAACACCGCGAAACATTTGTTCACAGGAAAAAAAAGCTGTGAGTATTATTTCATAACATCTGTGACAGGTGACAGGTGAAGGTACGTCAGCTCGGACAGCTGTGTGTCTGAGCCGCTGACAGATTTAAACATGTCGGGAATTAATGTTGAGGCTTGCTACACGTAAATATCATTGCATTTCATCAGCCGTGGAGAGTAACTCTGCCTGTAGTGGAATGGCTTTGACCAAAAACGCTTGTCTTTTACTGTGACCATTTATTGTTCAATATGTTGCTGTTTTACACACAAGAAAGTGAGCAACTTAAGCTTGACGGAGATGTTTGCATCTAGGGTCTCACGTTCATCTCAACACAAGCTAGAAAGAGTACACAACAGACAACTTCCGTGTAGGCTACTTCAAAATAAAAGCACTTCCTGTGACGGTTCGCAGTAAAATTAAATTACTGTTAAACAAATAAGGTTGTGGACCTTTTCACATATCAGCTGTAAACAATGTAAATAGTGAGTTTTAATCACACTATAATTGACCATTTCCTTTAGACTGTTTAAACTAAACAACATGAATTTCTTATTCATATTTAAACAAAAAATTTACAAAAATGCTGTACTTAAATATAACTGTAAGGTACTTTTAATATTATATTTTATATATTAGTATTTTCATTTTCTCCTACTTGCCTATTGTACGTTTTACTTATCTATTTTTATACAGTACAGGCCAAAAGTATGGACACACCTTCTCATTCAATGTGTTTCCTTTTTATTTTCATGACTAATTACATTGTAGATTCACACTGAAGGCATCAAAACTATGAATGAACACATATGGAATTATGTACTTAACAAAAAAGTGTGAAATAACTGAAAACATGTCTTATATTTTAGATTCTTCAAAGTAGCCACCCTTTGCTTTTTTTGATAACTCTGCAAACCCTTGGTGTTCTCTCAATGAGCTTCATGAGGTAGTCACCTGAAATGGTTTTACCTTCACAGGTGTGCTTTGTCAGGGTTAATTAGTGGAATTATTTCCCTTATTAATAAAAAAGCAAAGGGTGGCTACTTTGAAGAATCTAAAATATAAGACATGTTTTCAGTTATTTCACACTTTTTTGTTAAGTACATAATTCCATATGTGTTCATTCATAGTTTTGATGCCTTCAGTGAGAATCTACAATGTAAATAGTCATGAAAATAAAAAGGAAACGCGTTGAATGAGAAGTTGTGTCCAAACTTTGGGCCTGTACTGTATACATATATATATATATATATATATATATATATATATATATATATATATATATATATATATATATATATGTATATACTGCTCAGTGGCCAGCAGATCAGACTGTGGTTGTACTGGACAGCTTCCAGGCATGAATGTGAAACTGTGTAAATGTGACGTCATTGTTGCAAATGAGAATATGTTCTCAATCGACTTACCTGGATACTGTAAATAAAATATATATGCATATATATATATATATATATATATATATATATATATATATATTTGTACTACATTGTTCGGTAGTATTCTCTCTATTACTGCAGTACTTTTACAGGGATGTATTTATATGTAGTACCATAATGTATCACCTATTTTGTACTACAATATGTAATGAGTGTATGAACGATGACCCAGTGAAACTATGGGTAGGTTGTGTGTGGCTGATCTAAAGTAATGTTTCAACGGTATTTCACAATCAGTTAGTTTTTTTAACCAATGATTGTGCAAGATTTATTTAAAGATATGAATGCACAATGCAATGTTCTGAACATTGGACAGCCTGTGTGATGTGATGACTGTTTTGAGTTTTTAAAAATGACATTAAAGTTCTGAAATTAGCAGCAAAGTGATTTTAAAAAACTTTATAAAACATGTATGTGTGTGTCTATGTGTGTGTTTGCATGTGTGTGTGTGTCTCTTTGTGTGTGTGTGTCTCTGTGTGTGTGTCTGTGTGTGTGAGTGTGTGTCACGGATACATATGTGCATAGGTGTATGCATGTGTGAATATTTGTATATATGCGTGTATATGTGTATGCATTTGTGTGTCTGTGTGTGTGTGTCTCTCTCTGTCTCAGTGTGTGTGTGTGTGTTTTTATCAAAAAACAGTTACTTTACATGAAAGATGAGTTGGAATTGTTGTACTGAGAGTTCTAGAACACTGATAATATCACCATAGCAACTAAACAAACTTTATCAAACATGACTTCTTTATCTCATCATCAGAGGAAACTTAGCAGCATCAGCTCTCTATCTACATGACTCTAAAACCACAGAGACTTCATACACACATTATTCAGAGAGGAGAGAGTGGGGAGGGGGGAGGGAGGGGGGGTTGTTTGTGTCCATCCATCCATCCATCCATCTTCGTCCGCTTATCCGGTGTCGGGTCGCGGGGGGAGCAGCTCCAGCAGGGGACCCCAAACTTCCCTTTCCCGAGCAACATTAATTGTTTGTGTCTGTGTGTGTATTTGTTTGTGTCTCTGTGTGTGTGTGTCTATGTGTGTGTGTATCTGTGTGTGTGTGTCTATGTGTGTGTGTGTTTGTGTGTATCTGTGTGTATATGTGCATGCATGTGGGTGTCTGTGTGTCTCTCTGTGTGTGTGTGTGTGTTGTGTGTGTGTGTGTGTGTGTGTGTGTGTGTGTGTCTCTGTGTTCGTGTATGTCTATGTGTGTGTGTGTGTGTGTGTGTGTGTGTGTGTGTGTATTTCAGGCCTGTGTGTAGTGTGTATGTGTGTGTATTTCAGGCCTGTGTGTGTGTGTGTGCCTGTGTGTATTTCAGGCCTGTGTGTGTGTGTGTGTGTGTGTGTTTGTATTTCAGGCCTGTGTGTGTGTGTGTGTGTGTGTGTGTATTTCAGGCCTCTGTGTGTGTGTATTTCAGGCCTGTGTGTGTGTATTTCAGGCCCCTTGTGTGTGTGGGGGGGTGTAAGTATTTCAGGCCCTTGTGTGTGTGTGTGTGTGTGTGTGTGTGTGTATTTCAGGCCTGTGTGTAGTATGTGTGTGTATTTCAGGCCTGTGTGCGTGTGTGTATTTCAGGTGTGTGTGTGTGTGTGTGTGTGTGTGTGTGTGTATTTCAGGTCTGTGTGTGTGTGTGTGTGTATTTCAGGCCTGTGTGTGTGTAGCGTATAGTGTGTAATAACAACAGAGTGTAAATTGTAATTTCCCATTGGGGATCAATACAGAGTATAAATTAAAATTAAAATAAATTTGTGTGAATAATATAATATAGCTTACTCAAGTTGTTATAAAGTTTTGTTTCTTTTGTTAGGCTGTATAAAGTTTTTTCTTCATTTTGACACTTTTTTTAAATGTTTGTGTAAAAGTTATTTAGTTTTTGGGACTTTTTTGTTGCGTGTTTTTCGTTGCTTTTCCCACTTTTAAAAAAATTATTTTTTAAATTACTTTTGAGTGTATTTTTATTTAACTTTTTTAGTGACTATTATGAAGTTTTCGTTGCTATCAAAACTTTTTTATCATTTTTTAACTACAGATTTCTTTACTTTTGTGTCATTTTCTCTTTACATTTCTGAAGCTTTTTTCTACTTTTTTGTCCCCTCTGTTCAGACCGGGTCATGGCGGTGTCTCAGGTTCTGTGCCTCAGCGGGTTGGACTGTGTGTCTTTGTGTGTGTGTGTGTGTGTGTGTGTGTGTGTGTGTGTGTGTATACATGTCTGTATATGCATGTGTTTATACATGTGTGTATATGTGTATGCATTTGTGGGTCTGTGTCTGTGTGTGTCTATGTGTGTGTGTGTGTGTGTGTAAGTGGCTGTGTCTGTTACATATACATGTGTGTACTGTATGGGTGTATGCATTTGTGTGTTTGTGTGTGTGCTTGTGTCTGTGTGTGTGTGTATGTCTGTGTGTGTATGCATGTGTGTATATGTGTATGCATTTGTGCGTCTGTGTGTGTGTGTCTATGTGTGTGTTTGTGTGTGTGTCTCTTTGTGTGTGTGTGTGTGTGTGTGTGTGTGAGTGTCACGTATACATGTGTTTATGTGTATGCATTTGTGTGTCTGTTTGTGTGTATGTTTCTCTGTATGTGTGTGTCTATGTGTCTGTGTGTGTGTTTGTGTGTGTGTCTCTCTGTGTGTGTGTCTCTCTGTCTCAGTGTGTGTGTTTGTGTCAGTGTGTGTGTGGCTGGCTGTGTGTTTGCGTGTGTCTCTGTGTGTGTCTGTATGTGGTGTGTGTGTGTCTTTGTGTGTCTGTGTGTGTATGTGTTTGTTTGTCTGTTTGTGTCTGTGTGTGACTGTCTGTGTGTGTGTGTGTGTGTGTGTGTCACATATACCTGTGTGTATATGTGTATGCATGTGTGTATATGTGTAGGCATTTGTGTTTCTGTGTGTGTGTGTCTGTGTGTGTATGCATGTGTGTATATGTGTATGGATTTGTGTGTCTGTGTGTGTGCATCTCTCTACGTGTGTCTATGTGTGTGTTTGTGTGTGTCTGTGTGTCTCTGTGTGTGTGTGTGTGTGTGTTTGTGTGTCACATATACATCTGTGTATACATGTGTGTATATGTGTGTCTGTTTGTGTGTGTGTGTGTGTGTGGTGTGTGTGGGTGTCTGTGTGTGTCTGTGATTGTTTGTCTTTGTGTGTCTGTTTGTTTGTCTGTGTGTGTGTCTGTGTGTGTGTCTATGTGTGTGTTTGCGTGTGTGTGTGTCTCTCTCTGTGTGTGTGTGTCAATGTGTGTGTCTGTGTGTGTGTCTATGTGTGTGTTTGCGTCTGTGTGTGTCTCTGTGTGTATATGTTTATGCATTAGTGTGTATGTGTGTGTCTATGTGTGTGTTTGCGTGTGTGTGTCTCTTTGTGTGTGTGTGTCTCTGTGTGTGTGTCTGTCTGTGTGAGTGTGTGTCACGGATACATATGTGCATAGGTGTATGCATGTGTGAATATTTGTATATATGCGTGTATATGTGTATGCATTTGTGTGTGTGTGTGTGTGTGTCTCTCTGTCTCAGTGTGTGTGTGTGTGTGTGTTTTTATCAAAAAAAGTTACTTTACATGAAAGATGAGTTGGAATTGTTGTACTGAGAGTTCTAGAACACTGATAATATCACCATAGCAACTAAACAAACTTTATCAAACATGACTTCTTTATCTCATGATCAGAGGAAACTTAGCAACATCAGCTCTCTATCTACATGACTCTAAAACCACAGAGGCTGTGACTTCATACACACATTATTCAGAGTGGAGAGAGTGGGGTGGGGGGGGGGGGGGGTGGTGGTGTGTGTGTGTCTGTGTGTCTGTGTGTGTGTGTGTTTTTGTGTGTCTGTGTGTGTTTGTCTTTTTGTATACTTTTGTGCATAATATAATATAGCCTACTGAACCCTCCTGTTGTCCTCAGGTCTAATCTGTCCCATTTTCAAAAAGTTTCTATATCAGAAATTTGGGTTTCTTTCAACCAAATTGTCTAAAAGTAATAACGTGGATGGCTCCCAACGCTCTTCACAAGTTGTATTCAATTTCATAGCATTCAAACATTTTTTTTTTATAAAAGAACATTGAAAAAGTGACAAAAATGTTGCCAAAATCTTCAAAAACGTGGGGGTAAACTTGTTAACATGAATCTGCAGAAAATATATTCTTTTTGGCATTTTTGTCAACGTTTTTGCCACTTGTAAAGTTTTGTTTCTTTTGTTAGGCTGTATAACGTTTTTTTTCATTTTGACCCATTTGTGTAAATATATATATTTAATTTTGGGGTCTTTTTCGTTGCTTTTCCAACTTTAACAAAACAAACAAATGTTTTTTTTAATGACTTTTGGGTGTTTGATTCATACTTTTTCGGTGCCTATAATGATTTTTTTGTTTAATTTTTAACTTTTTTTGTCATTTATCTTGTTAAATTTTTGAAGCTTTTTTCTACTTTCTTGTCCCCTCTGTTCAGACCGGGTCATGGCGGTGTCTCAGGTGTCTCCGGTTCTGTACCTCAGTGGGTTGGACTCGGCCCTGAATGCCGGTGTCCTCTCCAGCAGGAGCATCACGCTGATCGTTAACGCCAGCGGTCTGGAGGACGTGTCCTACCCACCGCTGGACGGCCTGAGCATCCTCCACGTCCCCGTCCAGGACCGTCCTCACGCCCCTCTCAGACGGTACTTTGACCTGGTGGCTGAACGGATCAACCAGAACCAAACGGGGAGGACTCTGGTCCACTGCACCGCCGGCCGGAGCCGATCCCCCGCCCTGATCATGGCCTACCTGATGAGGTCAGTTATTACCTACAGAAACCACCAGACTCCATGTAAATAATCAGGACTTTTAGCGTGTATAGAGCCAGCATATCTCCACCAGGCTCCATGTAAATAATCAGGACTTTTAGCGTGTATAGAGCCAGCATATCTCCACCAGGCTCCATGTAAATAATCTGGACTTTTAGCGTGTATAGAGCCAGCATATCTCCACCAGACTCCATGTAAATAACCAGGAATTTTAGCATGTATAGAGCCAGCATATTTCCACCAGACTCCATGTAAATAATCAGGACTTTTAGCGTGTAAAGAGCCAGCATATCTCCACCAGACTCCATGTAAATAATCAGGACTTTTAGCGTGTATAGAGCCAGCATATCTCCATCACACTCCATGTAAATAATCTGGACTTTTAGCGTGTATAGAGCCAGCATATCTCCACCAGACTCCATGTAAATAATCAGGACTTTTAGCGTGTATAGAGCCAGCATATCTCCACCAGACTCCATGTAAATAATCAGGACTTTTAGCGTGTATAGAGCCATCATATCTCCATCACACTCCATGTAAATAATCAGGATTTTTAGCGTGTATAGAGCCAGCATATCTCCACCAGACTCCATGTAAATAATCATCTCCACCAGACTCCATGTAAATAATCTGGACTTTTAGCGTGTATAGAGCCAGCATATCTCCACCAGGCTCCATGTAAATAATCTGGATTTTTAGCGTGTATAGAGCCAGCATATCTCCACCAGACTCCATGTAAATAATCAGGACTTTTATCATCGTAAAACACACTTCATTCAAAGTGGACAGAAACTAAATAAAACTATCAAAAGCCGCCTTGGTTCATCTTTCCACTGTTCCAACAATCACCACTCTGGTTTGGTTGAAATAAACCCTTAATTCACCCATTTACATGTGGAGATATGCTGGCTCTATACACGCTAAAAGTCCTGATTATTTACATGGAGTCTGGTGGAGATATGCTGGCTCTATACACGCTAAAAGTCCTGATTATTTACATGGAGTCTGGTGGAGATATGCTGGCTCTATACACGCTAAAAGTCCTGATTATTTACATGGAGTCTGGTGGAGATATGCTGGACTCTATACACGCTAAAAGTCCTGATTATTTACATGGAGTCTGGTGGAGATATGCTGGCTCTATACACGCTAAAAGTCCTGATTATTTACATGGAGTCTGGTGGAGATATGCTGGCTCTATACACGCTAAAAGTCCTGATTATTTACATGGAGTCTGGTGGAGATATGCTGGCTCTATACACGCTAAAAGTCCTGATTATTTACATGGAGTCTACGTTGGTCCGTGTATTTGAGGTTCTGATTGGTCGGTGTGTCTGCAGGTTTGAGGGTCTCAGCCTGCGGCGGGCCCATGAAGTGGTTCTGGATCAGCGTCCGTTCATCCTGCCCAACGCGGGGTTCTGGCGCCAGCTGATGGAGTACGAGCGCTCGCTGTTCGGCTGCAACAGCGTCCGGATGGCGAGGACGTCTGCCGGCGTTCTGCCTGAAGCTCTGCAGGACGACGAGGCCGCGTACTGCCTCAACGTCTGACTCAGCAAAACACCACGGCCTCCCTGTCTCACTCTCTCTGTCTCCCTCTCTCTCTCCCTACCTGTCTCCCTCCCTCCCTGTCTCCCTCTCACTCTCTCTCTCTCCCTCCCTACCTCTCTCTCTCTCTGTCTCCCTCTCTCTCTCTCTCTCTCTCTCCTGTCTCCCTCTCTCTCTCCCTACCTGTCTCCCTCCCTCCCTGTCTCCCTCTCTCTCTCTCTCTCTCCCTACCTGTCTCACTCTCTCTGTCTCCCTCTCCCTCTCTCTCTCTCTCTGTCAGACGCAGCATATTGCGAACCAACGCCGGTATAGTTTATATTTCAGTTAGAGTTGAGAGTTTTCTGACCTCGTTTCTAAGCCAGAGAACGTAACGCTGTTCAGTTTATCTAACTATTAGAACCTGGATACCATCCCAGAATCACAATAATGGAGGTCAATGAGAATAATGATCATTAGGTTTTGCCAGTAAACTCTTATTATATTATTATTATTATTATTTTGTCTGGTGTTGTGAAGGAAACTTGACAGTTGAAGGTGTTTTCAGTGTTGATCTGTTTCCCTGGTTTTTAAAATCAACACATTAAACAGAAAGAGGTTGTGCTAACACATTGGCTGCGTGGCGTGTACGTTTATATTTGGGTTCCCATGGTTACAGGTTAGAGCTTACACACTGGGTGATACGCACGTCTCAGGTGTGGCTCGCGTGCGCGCTAGAAACAGAACCAACGCCTATTTTTCACGCGACACGCCAGCGTTTTGGAAGAGTTTTCAGGCAAAATAGAATATGAAAAATTGTTTATATGTCATTTAGACACAAATACATATTAATAAATGACATGTTGATGTTTGAAAGTCTCGAGGTTTTGACATAAATGCAGATATATAAATGGAATATAAAAAAAAAAAATTTGATTTTCTAATATGTCACCTGTCAGTACAGAAGGAAATATCCTGGAGCCTA
>NC_041333.1:41884655-41994655 GCF_004354835.1 Perca flavescens | reverse complement strand
GTGTAGTTGAGCGTCTTCATGAAGACTTCAGACAGCTCCTGCTCGTCCTCGGCGCTCTCGTTCTGCTGCTTGCGATGCTCCAGCAGCATGTGCACCTCAGAGTTCAGCAGGGTCTCGGCGTTCTCAAACTCTGTAACCACGACAACAACACACGGGCCAATCAGAGAACAGCAGTTTGGAGTTCAGCTTGTGACAAGGACGGCACAGTTTATGGAAAATACTGGATTCAAATGCCGCTACTGCAGTAATAGTATGAATAAAAAAAAAATCATATTTTAAAATATAAAAATTACAAATAAATTAAAATTCTTACAAATGAATGTAAATTATTAGCATTTAAAATAAATTTAAATTAAAAATAGACTAAATATTAAAATATCTTCATATGTAATGAATTTAATTTTTTTTTAAATATATATAATTTTTTCTTTCAATAATTAGGTTAATAAATATAAATTAACATAATACAAATATTAAAAAAAATACTATCAAAATAAATAATTTAACTATGAATATAAAAGAATATTTAAAAGATTCAACAATTTATTGCCAAATAAGTAGAACTTAGGAGTATTTTACCTTAAAATAAAAGATAGGCCTATTAATTATTAATAACACATCCATATAACTATTTACTAAACAGGCTGTATGGATAAGTGCAGGATGGGCAAACATGTAGAGAGATACAAAGACCACTGGTACTAATAATGTTCTCCCTTTTTATTAAGCCTTGTACCCCTCTGTCCCTGTAGTCGCCCTAGTGTTGCCTTCCTTCTTTCTACTGTGTAAGTTTTTATGGCTATTTTCGACCTATTCTTGCCTTCCTTCCTTCTTTCTAGCATCTTTTTCCATGTTTTTGTCTCCTTTTTCCATCATAAATTTTAATATTTTCCAGGTCCAAGGCTGTAGTTGAGTAAATCTATCGCTGACAGCGCTGTATTCTTCCTCTTTAATGAGACTTTTAGGGGGTACATGGCTTAAAACACTGTTCAAAAGGAGGAACATTACTGAAAACAGCTTGAAAACCAGTGGTCTAAAGGATATATAGGTAGGTACATAGTCCAGGATGAAGGATTACAAGTCAAAAAATTAAATATAAATAAATAGTTTGGACTGAAGAGCGGTACTTAAGGAAATGTACTACTTTTAGCTTATATTCTACCACTGCCTGATACTACTACAGATACTACAGACACTGGTATTTACCCTAGTAGTTGTTTTGTTGTATGAAAGTGGAGAAAAACTTCTTACTAGGCGGTTTATTCTGCTGTTACAGCGGAGAGGAGCTCGTTTACATCAACTTTATGCACATTAACAGGGCTGCCAACTCTAAACGCATTTGAATGAGATACTACCACATCAGCAGCAGACTATATTACAACTCTCCAAATCTCAGAGAACACAGACGGGAGCAGTTATATTTTAAATGTGCACAAAGTTGTAAACATGAGCAGAAATCTGATGCAACACATCTGAGCTATTGAAGTCCAGGGGTTTATAAATGAATTAAAAATGTATGATTCACATGAATAAGTTCCACATGCACATTTAAAGAGATTTAGGCCTACTTCACCCAACAAAAGACGCAAAAGAGGAGGGAGGAGAAAATTAGGCCTACATGTGTGTTGACTCAGCAGAGATAACGTTACATTAGAAAAAGTTGATCTACAAGAGAATAGCTGGAAGTAATACAGAATGCCTGAGGGCCTTATTGTTCTATATTTTCAATTGTTTCCAGCATAACTTGATGAAGAAAAGGGTAGAAATTAGGGGTGGGAACCTCCAGAGGCCTCACGATACGATATTATTGCGATTTTAAACATATTGCAATATTCTGCGATATATTGCAATTTATTACCTTTTTTCCAACTTCAAATTTTTCCCAATTTCAAATGATGTGCCCAAAGGAAAACCTCTGTGCATCTCTAAATGTAACTGTAAATTATTCATTAAATGTTTCATAAAATGACCACATAGTATTTCTTTTCCCTAAAAAATAAGTGGGGCACAGAGGATGAGGGCCAAACATGACTGGGCCTCGGCACAAAAAAGTTTGAGAAAGGCTGTGATGTAACACATGCACAAAATGAGCCATGCTGTGTCTTTGGTCTTGCTGGTGGTATTTTTCAGTCTATTTTCTGCTGGAGCTTGTGGTGGGGAAAGGCCTCGATTGGAGAATTAATTTCCCTCACTGCCTAATCTAATGAGGTTTGGTCTTTGACCACCAGTCCCCCTGGTGTCCAAAAATGGTTATTTCTATTTATTTAGTTTTAAAGGATTAGAATTTATGTAATTCTGATTCTCATTCTGTAAAATGTCAGTGGTCCTAGTAGATCCCTTTGGTAGACCAATGTTAATTTAACTTTGGGACCCTGGTCCCTACACTGAGAACCACTGATGTGTGTAATTGTGTGTGTGTGTGTGTGTGTGTGTGTGTGTGTGTGTATATATATATATATTATTATATTTTTTGTTGTTGTACGGTAATTATGCTGAATGAGCCCAAAAAATTGGTTGGCCACACCAAATCTCCCTCCAAGGTTTTTTGAAAAGTTGGCAGCTCTGTTATAAGTTAACACAGTGGTTTCAAAAACTTTGAAAAAAGCGACAAACTGGGAGAAAAAAAAGGACACTAGAAGTAACTATATGCTGGCTCTATACACGCTAAAAGTCCTGATTATTTACATGGAGTCTGGTGGAGATATGCTGGCTCTATACACGCTAAAAATCCTGATTATTTACATGGAGTCTGGTGGAGATATGCTGGCTCTATACACACTAAAAGTCCTGATTATTTACATGGAGTCTGGTGGAGATATGCTGGCTCTATACACGCTAAAAGTCCTGATTATTTACATGGAGTCTGGTGGAGATATGCTGGCTCTATACACGCTAAAAGTCCTGATTATTTACATGGAGTCTGGTGGAGATATGCTGGCTCTATACACGCTAAAAGTCCTGATTATTTACATGGAGTCTGGTGGAGATATGCTGGCTCTATACACGCTAAAAGTCCTGATTATTTACATGGAGTCTGGTGGAGATATGCTGGCTCTATACACGCTAAAAGTCCTGATTATTTACATGGAGTCTGGTGGAGATATGCTGGCTCTATACACGCTAAAAGTCCTGATTATTTACATGGAGTCTGGTGGAGATATGCTGGCTCTATACACGCTAAAAGTCCTGATTATTTACATGGAGTCTGGTGGAGATATGCTGGCTCTATACACGCTAAAAGTCCTGATTATTTACATGGAGTCTGGTGGAGATATGCTGGCTCTATACACGCTAAAAGTCCTGATTATTTACATGAATCACTGAGAAACACTGAGTTAACAGACCTTTAGGAAACAGCAGCTGTGAAGCATCTTCTTCAACATCTCCGACATTAGCCGTAGCCGCGCCGCTTCCAGTCGCCATGACACCCAGCTAACAGCTAACGACTAACAGCTAACGGTTAACGGTTACCGTCAAACAGCAGCAGCCGTTACCGGGGACCGAGCACAGAGTCCCGGCGGTGAGACGGTGAATCTGTGCGGCTCCAAAGACTCTAAAACACGGACACACGTTGCAGCTCGAGCTCGGCGCCTTCCAGCCACAATAACACATACAGTCACATCCGGTTCTTAAAGCTATCACTTCCGGGCGTATTTGTATTTGTATTATTATTATTATTATTTTACGTTTTAATTCACACAAAGCAACTTACAAAACAAGAAAGAAAAGCATTACATACAACCGATCACAGTATAAATAATATATAATTATAAAAATAATTATAAAAATATCCAGCAAAAATAAACGAGTAGAAAAGCAAGATAAATTAAATAAATTAATACAAAACATGCCAGATGGAAGCACAATCTTACAGTTTTAATAGCTTTTTTGATGAAATAATTGTCTAAATATATATGTAGCACAATTTATTTTTTTGTACACATTAAAATGAGGTTTTACTTTGGCAAATTTACAAAAGCTTTGCAATGAAAATTATGAGATTGAAAAGAAAATATTCTTTCTTATACATAATATCGTATCTGACCAAAACAAATATTACATTTTCCAGTGAAAGTTCAAAGTTATAGGAAATAGTATCCTAGAGAAATATCTTGCCTGTGGTTACTCTCCTTCAAAATAAAAGCACCGCCCTCCGGTGGACATTGAAGGCCACAACACCTCGCGGGACAGACTGTACATAAACTAACCGGTTACCGGCAGAAAAAAACGGTGGTGAGGAGGAAGAAGTACTCACACCTCTGACTTCAGTAAAATACCACAGTGTACAAGTACTCTGTTACAAGTAAAAGTCCTGCATTCAAACGTTTGCATTCAAAAGTATTCGCATAAAAATGAACTAAAAAAGTAGCAACAGTAAAAACACTCATTCTGTAGAATACATATTATATTATTGTAATTAAACTTTTGATGCATCACTTATTTAAGTTGTTGCAAGTAAAAGTGGAACTCATTTTAAGACACACAAAAATAAAAAGTTATGCGTTGGCCGGGAATCGAACCCGGGTCAACTGCTTGGAAGGCAGCTATGCTAACCACTATACCACCAACGCTTACGGTATGCTCCTGGTCTCGTTGTCCATCTCAACTTAGTTTTGGGGCAGTTTCTGATTGTAATGATGTTTTTAAATTAACGTTAGCAGAGATTTAAAGCGATTCTTTCGCCCCGTAGTCATTTTGTAACAAGACATTTATCAAAAAAGACTTCATAAAAATGACAAAAACGTCGCAAAAGGCGATTAAGGCTTAAAAAAAGCAATAAAAATGTCGCAAAAAAAACGCAATGAAGATATATAGATGGATGGATAGATAGATAGAGAGATACGTTATTGATCAAGGGGAAATTCAAGGTCCCAGCAGCTCAAAGACATCACACACAACATACACATACATCATAAGCAGGATGATACAATAACAAATCCACAATAATATGGACAATAAAAGAAAAGATACCAAATGAATGTAGTAAGGGATGTAGGCATTAAGCATGAGAGGCCTGCAGTGACAGGGCAGGGACTGACCCTGTGATTCAGTCTGCATGGTACGGTGCTCTATGAGTGTGTGTGTGTGTGTGTGTGTGTGTGTGTGTGTGTGTGTGAGTGATTCAGTCTGCATGGTAGGTGCTCTATGAGTGTGTGTGTGTGTGTGTGTGTGTGTGTGTGTGAGTGATTCAGTCTGCATGGTAGGTGCTCTATGAGTGTGTGTGTGTGTGTGTGTGTGTGTGTGTGTGTGTGTGTGTGTGTGTGTGAGTGATTCAGTCTGCATGGTAGGTGCTCTATGAGTGTGTGTGTGTGTGTGTGTGTGTGTGTGTGTGAGTGATTCAGTCTGCATGGTAGGTGCTCTATGAGTGTGTGTGTGTGTGTGTGTGTGTGTGTGTGTGTGTGTGTGTGTGTGTGTGTGTGTGTGTGTGTTTGTGTGTGTGTGAGTGATTCAGTCTGCATGGTAGGTGCTCTATGAGTGTGTGTGTGTGTGTGTGTGTGTGTGTGTGTGTGAGTGATTCAGTCTGCATGGTAGGTGCTCTATGTGTGTGTGTGTGTGTGTGTGTGTGTGTGTGTGTGTGTGTGTGTGAGTGATTCAGTCTGCATGGTAGGTGCTCTATGTGTGTGTGTGTGTGTGTGTGTGTGTGTGTGTGTGTGTGTGTGTGTGTGTGTGAGTGAGCTACAAGGTAATGGAGCCTTTTATACATTGTCGTGTTTCTTTAGAAATAAACAACGGACAGATAGAGTCTTTAAACTCTTCAGATGTAAAGTTATTCTCCGTCAAAGTGACGTCAGAATGAATGGGAGTCAATGGGATGCTAACGGGAGGTGATGGCTCGGTAGCATCACAATCTCCCCATAGGAGCTACACGTTCTGGATGCTCGCTTACCCCCTTGTTTTTTTTGTCCTATCCCAGAATGCATCTGTGTTTCAGCCACACCTTCCTCCATGTCCCTGTGGACATGTGGGACTACAGCGACTAACGTTACGTTATCCTCCGTCAGCTGAGTTTTTTAGTCTATTAAATAAACATAATAAACTCACAAACACCTATTGTTGGAGCTATTCATTGTTTTTGTTATTGTGAGAGCCATAGTCATTGTTTTGTTATATTTAATAGTTAAATATTCATTTATTTAATTTCTGTTTTTGCTTGAATCATATAGCTACATACATTTGTTTATATCATTAGTATTTGATTTTGCTTATTTTTAGTATTATCTAGTGCTGTTGTTTTGAAAGTACCAAGCAGCCTTAGCCACAGGTGAAGTCTACAAATATGGGTGAACAGGTATGTGGGAGGTAGACACCGGGGAGGGCTGATGGTTTTTTACCAGAGCCTAGAGACGCCATTGCTCCTTTGTGTGAAATGTTTGTTTGCTGAGAAATTGGATTAATAAACCTCACAGAAATGCCATCTCTGCCTGGACAATGAACGTTTTTATCTCTGCGTAAGATTCACTCCTTCGGTGCCTCAGTGGCTTTTGGACTTTGGAGTTTTTAGTTTGTTTTGTTCAGTCTGAGGACAATTCGCCACTACACCTATTCATCCGTTCTCGGCAGCATTTCTGACCATCAACCCAACATTTGCTTCCGTCCGCCATGTTTCCGCGTAATATGATATTGACTCAGCAAACTGCAGACTATCTTTCTGAGTTTTTGTTCTGATTTGAGGGGAATTGCTGAGTTTTCCAAGTTGGGAACTCATTTTTATTATTCCAACGCTACTTGAAGGCAGCATCGTTCCAACGTGTTTTACTGGATCAGGTTGCACCGTGAAGACTTCCTCTTGGCTCGACGGTTGAATCTGGTTTCACCTGATTGGTTGTTAGAAACACCTGGCTGCAGGTATGGGGTTTGGTTTGTGCCAAAATTAAGTCGACATGCTAACAGTCCGTATGTGTCGTCTTCCATGTTTTATCGCCTTCCCCTCAGCAAACCCCCAGCCCTACTCGTGCCCTCTTCACGGTCTCAGCCGTCCTCCCAGGGTCACCGGAGGTCCCTTCCTCCTCAAGGACCCCCCCTTGCCCTCCCTGGTCACCGGACTGAGAGAGGGGCGAGATGCACTCCCACTAGGAGATAACAGGAGGTCTGCGTGTCCAAGTCGATCCCCACCGGGACGCAACTCTCCACGGGCGGTTACTAACCCCCAGAGTGCATTTTGATTTCTGAAGGAACTGACTACTGGACTGCTAGATATTAAGCTAAGTACTTACTTTATTTGGGTTCCTGCTGCTTCTTCTACTTTTTTGGATTGGTTGTGTTGTTAGGCATAATTTAGTGGTTGTTCTTAAAGTGAAACTAGTTAGTGTGAATTGGGGGAGTGGAGGTTAAACGACTCTCAGGTGCTTTTGACTGATTAGCCAGGGTGTGGCCTCCCCACTTTCTTGGAGGAGTCACTAACCTCCTTAGGGGGGGCAAGACGATCCCAGAGAAAAATAAAGAACTGGCAAAGGTTGGGTCCCCTAGTCCAGAGTCGGACTCAGGTGATTTTTATTATTTTGTGACAAAAGCAGAAATTAAAAGCAAGTGGTCCTCTACAAAATAGAAATAGAAATAAAAATAAAAACAGAGGTATTTAAGGCTGCTTCTCTTTTCCTCCTATCTCTCCCACACTCATAAGAGTGCAGGTAATCTCCTCTCCGGTGTCAAGGAGGGCAAATAAATCTTTCCCCAGCAACAAAAGAGCGTCTGGGCAAACTGAGAGAGAAGAAGCACTTTTTGGCCTCTGTTTAACAGAGGTATTCGAAGCCACTTCTCAGAGATAGTATTTTTTCTTTTTCTTTTCCTCCCTTACACTCAGCGAGCGCAAGGGAACCCCTCTCCGGCTGAGAGAGGCATAATTAATCTTTCCCAATGCAACAGAACGTGCAAGGGTAGATGGAGAAGGCTTCATGGCATCCCGATGCCACGTAAAGTGCTCGGGTAAAAGAGCCCGAAGGGAGCCCACTACTCGGCAAAAACACTCATATTTATACACACAAAAAAACATTTTACTCCTCCCAAAGTTATCCAAAGTTAATTCCTTATCCTTGTAAGGTAATGTAGGAAACACTTCACAAACAACGTACAGTAGCCTAATGAACTTCTTGAACTCTACAGCTCGTGTGCTGTGTATGGCCACACATGTGCCTTTAAGACTCACAAACACACACAGCTGTATGCACCAATCAAGGCTGCAGCTCCTGCCTGTGCTCTTCTTATCTGTCCAGGTGCTTTCCTACACTCCTCAGTTTCTCAATGAGAGCTCTTTCTGTCATAAAATGAAAAAACATCAGTATAAGCAAAAAACAGATTAATATATAAGCAAAATACATATGTTTTTTTTGGGGGTTTTCAACACACACACTCTAAGCAATGATATAGTTTGCTTTTCAAAACACATCTATCTAAGTGATTATATAGTTATCCTGGAAATACTGATAACGTTATATATGTTGTAAAGCAAGGAATGACATGGATTCTGCTATTTCTTTGTTTTTGGGTTTTCATCTGACCTCGCGGACAACAATTGGAGGTATCTAGTAGCGCCAAAAAGCCTTTAGACATACAATGTGATAAAGATGTCAGCTAAGCAGACACTTAACATTTCAAAAACAACCAATTCAACATTTTAAAAAGCATTTGATACCTCACTGACTACAGCCTCAGAGGATGATGTAGTGTTGGTTGGCTACCTAGATTTTCCCTTAATCATTTGTAATTTCATTCCTCAAATACAAAACAATGCAATTTAACTGAAGTAGTAGTACAAAACACACAAAAAAACAGAAAAAGTGTAAAGTACCATACGTTGCCAAAATAACAAATGTTACCAGTGCAACTGCAAGCATCTGTTTATGTGTCCAGTGTCACCCAGTAAGCTACAACACAGGCTGAAATATCTGCACAAAATCCTTTTATCAACCATGAGCCAGATAATTTGGCTCCAAGACTCAATGAACAGAAAATAAAAGAGAAAACAATCTTCAGCCTAGATTTAAACAGGTATCTAAAAGACAGAGCATAACCATTCCAAATGGGGAACTCATTTATCAAACAAACAAAAAGACTCATCCTTTGGCTTCTGAGCAATGTCTGTTACTGTTAACAGGACTGTACTTACAACAATAAAACCTCAATAACCACGCCCTCAATTCCCTTAATAAAACCCATCTTTGGGCGTACTGGTGTCTGTCTGTACTATACTTTCATTAGGATGCAATCCTTTATCAGGTCATACTTAAATCAATCTACTTACATTCAGCCATATGTTTATCTGCCTATCCAAATTATTTGACCTTTGGTACATTTACAGCACATCATCATCTTCTCCTCCTCCGTACATGTCTGCCAGTTTCTTGAAGCGGGGTCCCCACTCATTGAAGCAGTTGTAGTCCTGGTCTCCGCTGCTCGATGAGTTCAGAGAGGAGAGGCTTCCTGCATCAGAGCCACCCCCTTCACAATCAAACACCAGCAGGGAGTCATAGGGAGGTGCTGTTGGGTCGTTGTCGGCTGCCTTCAGGTTCTGAGAGAGGAGCAGAGGATATAGGTTATTTTACATACTTATTATATTTTTTATATGCAGCAGATTCAAGCCAGAAAAGATGGGGAGAGAGGATGATGCGACAACTAACAAAAACTATATTTAAAAAAAATCATGCCATGATGAACAAACATGACCATAAACAACTGGACACCAAAAGGAAGGAAGATTGTGTTGACCAATGTGATTTGTGATTTCAAACAAATGTGTTTAAAAACAATAATTTATTACAGCAGTGATACATTTCCTATTCTAACAATGTTAGATTTGAATAGGTTTGTATGAGCTTTCGAACGTTTGACTCACATCATCAATGAAGTTGCCAATTTCCCTTGGGTTGGCGGGGCGAGGCCGGTAATGAGGGGCCGGCGTGAAGTTCGGCATTACGTCGTTTCTCAACACTTCGGGCCGGTTGTCCAAACCACGGTGGAGAACACTCAGATCAAAGTCCTGATGGAGACACGTGTAGGGGTTCACACAGAAGATACAGCTTATTTATTTTAACTAAGAAATCCATTTGTACATGTATACATCATTTATTGTACATTTGTACATCTGCTACATGTAATGTAGCAGATCAATATTGTACATCAAAATCAGCTTCACTTAGACTACCTAAACCAATGAACTGCTGCTCACAATGTTAATAATTATGTAATTTAAATGTTTGCAAACAGGAGTTTACCGTGTGGTACTGCTACTTTTAAAAGGGATTTTTTTTTTTTAAACTTGTTGGACAATTTTCCACTATTATGCTTTCATAAAAAAAAATCATATATTTAATCTTAAATGACTATTGTACTAAAGTAGTGGATCATATTGAATTATCACCTGGCCCTAATCACCATGACTTAACTTGCACTGGGTTTTCCTCCAGAAAATGTGTAAAAAGATGTGGCGCTACCACTAAAACAACCACCTGATCAGAGGAACTGATAATCGACAGATGTTTGAGAACAGTCTGGCTGGTGAACGTCTTTCTATTCATTTTAACTGGGTGCCTGTCCAGCAGCGCTGCTTGGCTGGGACATGTAGCCAATGCTTTCTGTTTCTGACTTTGATGTACATCCTTGATTATTTTAAGTAACGGTAAGATGCCCACTTGACTGAGTCCCGTCATGAAGAAATAATTTCAAACCTCTGTCTTAATTTACCTTATCATCTTCCCCACCTCCCTGTTCATCATAGTAATAAAGGTTGTCTGTGGTATCTTCGTCTTGCAATAGAGATTCCTTCTTTTCTTCTCTTCTCCATCTTGCAAATAGCAGCAGCAGCAACACCAGCACTGAACATACACAACACAAAGCTTAATACAACACACCCATGATTAAGTCGTCACAAGTCTCACTTTGCCAGACCTTCCTCCACCGTGGGTCTGAAGGAGAGTCCACGCAGCATCCCGGGATGGGAGAAAAGCGTGCTCTGGTTTATTGGCATTTCTTTAAACCAATCACAATCGTCTTGGCTAAGCGCTGTACGGAGCAAAATAGTCTCAGGAAGGAACTTGTTTTGGTGGAACATTTAGTCGTGTAACAGAAAACTCAGATCGGACAGATAGTCTAGCTAGCTGTCTGGATTTACCCTGCAGAGACCTGAGAAAAGGTTAACCATAGTCCTCACAAATCCACCAGAGTTTATAATGCCAACACAAAGGAAGCCCAAGGCAACGGATATACAGCCTAAATGATTGAAATCAGGGGGGAATCTCTGTCGGCAACGGAGCAATCCCGGAAGTGGAACGTCGAGGATGTAGACTATTACAAGTCTAACCACCTCCTACATCTCAGAGAAACAAAGCATAAGCATCTTTACATATACAACGTAAATCAAATATCAGACTTACTGAGCAGCAACAGGATGCCTCCAAGTATTCCCAGGATTACAGGCAGGTTGGTTTCACCTGCCACACGCCCTATGCAGGACACTTTTTCCCCAGCGCAGTCACACACTGTGGCCTGCAGGGTGCTTTCCTGCCCCATGCCCTCGCGGTCTGCAACCCTCAGGACCACAGGGTACGTTCCACTATCTAGCTCTTTGGCTAACTGCAGGATGATGCCCGTTTCTGCAACAAAGAGGACATTTACCATCATAGCCCCTGTGCAGTTGATGTGCCGTTTAAGTTTGTAATTTAGTCTAATTCCAGCAATGATTTCACAGAAACGCTCAAAGCAAAACAATATTTATACTCTGGCGCCATGCCCAGGACTATACATAATATGTAAATAGTTATTTCTTTATCAATTATCTGGTTATGTAGTCATTTGTTCAATAAATAGTTTGCAGGTGAACGTGATGGCATGATCATGGCCATCACATCCCCCACCACCCACCACCACAAGTAAATTCTCAACCTGTGGAAAACACTGTAAAAGCATATATTGGCCCAAACTAACTAGCTTCTTTGTAAATGCATTTCATGAGGGGCTCATTTCCACTGAGGTGTTTTCCAAAGAGATTGCTTACGCCCATGCTATGTATCGCCTCCACAATAAACTCCAATAATTCAAATCTTAGCAAACAAATCTCTTAATCTCTTATACCTAAACTAAAGCATCTCTGACCTGAAATATGTGGAGCTTACTTACTAACCAGCCTGGGAAAATGGATTACTTAATATCTAAACTTTGACTTTTTGGCCAGCTGAACAGAACACGAGCAAAAAGCAATGAGGAAAAATGTCAGCTCCTTAACAGTGAATTTAGTTTTTAAACCTCTCTTGACCTAATTGTTTTGGTCTGCTGGCCTTTTAAAAAAAATGTTTTTACCCCAGTAATGACCTATATGTGTTTTCCTGAAACTGGCTATTTGATAGCATGATTGCATTAGTTTGTGGCTTGCAGTGTGTAAATGGATTGCATTTTTTTATGCTTTTCTAGTCTTAACGACTACTCTAAGCGCTTTTACAGTACAGGCACTAATCACCACTCACACACATTCTAATAGCGAGGCTAACACCCCCCCACCCACCCCCACCCCCACCCCCAACATACTGTTTTTGTTCATCGTAGCAGTCCAGTCGTTACTTGACACGCCCTGTAAAGAGACGCTGTATGGAGAAGTAAAGCCTGGTCCCTCGTCTTTATCTGTTACCGTCAGCAGCTGTTGAGCTGATTGTTTGTTACACACCTGGGAAAACAGAATTTCAGACTTAAGTCATTGTTTTGTCATTACTGCACAACAGTGGCTTTTGTGTGATATATTTTAAAATCCCACCCATCACAAGTTCTGCACCCAAAACGTCAATTTAAAATGTTATCTATATTGAAATTGCTTTTAAAAAATGAAAAAAATGAGGATTTGAAGGATTTAGGAGAACCTATAGGTAGAAAAGGAAAAACATATCCATAACTACATTTTCATTAGTGTATAATCTCCTGAAACTGAGAATCGTTTTCATTAGTTTAAAATGAGCCCTTCATATCTACACAGGGAGAAGACCTCTTCCGCAGAGCCCAACATTTTTCTACAGTAGTCCAGAACGAAAGAATAAGGGGCTTGGTGGCCTGTGCAGCTAGTGCTTAAAAATATGAACTGCTCTCACTGTTATTGTATGTTTAGTATAAAACAAAAACTTATTTCTTTTTCTGATTACTCGATAAATTGATGGAATAATCGCTAGAATACTCTATTACTAAAATAAACGATAGCTGCAGCCCTAACCTGAATGACACCATAGACCACCATTTGACTACACACTTCAACTTGCAATCTGCAACCTCACCAAAAGATGCCACTAAATCCTAGACACTGGTCCTCTAACAGTGTGGCAAGGGAGACGCACCTTGATTTCACGTTCCTCAATGATGGGTGCATTGTCATTGACATCTTCGAGCTCGATTATTAGAGTACCAGTTCCTGTAGCTGGGACTTCATCTGGTGAGGTGACAGAAATATACACATACATCAGGATAACTGAAAATTATATGGAAGCTAAAACATCACAGTAAGATAAAGGCCAAACTTTTTGGCCCTAAAGCAGTGCAGAAAACCAGATAAGCATGTACAAGTTTAAGATTTGCCCCCCACCTACCATTGTCATATGCACCAATGACTGCTTTGTATTTGTTGCCCTTGACAGCGTCAGACTCTCTGTCCATGAGACTTTTTAATTTAATCAGGCCCGTCTCGTTAGCCACGTTCAGCCAGCCAGCAGGGTCACTAATTATTTTATACCTGAACAGAAACATGAGAACCACAGACAGATGTAACACAATACAACAGATTGGATCAGATCACTTGAATAACACCAGTTAACATGTAGTAAATATGGTCTACACTTTAGTTTTTATTACTTAAAGGTGAGCCATTATGTTTTTTCTGTATTTTCTGTCATATTTATAATGTTACAATACGGGCTGTCAAACGATAAATTATTTTCTTAATCGCGATTAATCGCTGAATTTCAATAGTTACGATTAATCGCATGTTTTATCACGCTTAAAATTCAATTATTTTGCATTTCATGACAGTTTTCAAGTCTGTATTATCAATGTAAACCAATTCGTACCAGTGAATCTTGATTGGGAATCAAAGTGTTGACCAATGATGTACTAAAAATTACAAACTGATCGATTTGCAGCCTCTAAATAGGCTATATCACATTCACTAAAATCTCAGCTACTCTTACATTTTATCTTGAGTAATACAGTCACCATCTGCAGGCTAAGACATTATAGTGATGAATGCACTTATTGATGCCTGGACTTAAAGAATTAATGGTGTCACCTAAAGCTTGGTTAACAAATTTCTTCATCTAATTTTCTCTAGCATGATAATATTGTGTTTAAATTAGCGCTGTCAAAATTAACGCGTTAATTTTTGCGTTAATTTGTTAATATTTAACTCGTTAAAAAATATTAACGAAATTAACGCAGCTGTGTTTGTTTACTTCATGTGGCGGCTGAGAAACGTAATACGTCTCCATAACAGCAGGCGGCGCTACTTTGTATTGTTGCCCAAGTAATGAAAACCGGCAGCTGATTGGACGAACGCGTCACATGGGTTTGTTTTCTCCGGATATTGAGAGCCAGACTGTCATGGCGGCCGTTCAGAATACGATCTCATATTGTACTAAGATAGTTCACTGAAACATGTTTCTGAAAACATTTTAAGAGAGAAATAGGCCGAGCAGTTGCTGAATCTGTCTTCATTTCAGATCAACAAAGGTCAGTTTAGAAGATTTTCGTCAGATTTTGAGAGACTCTAGTCCCTACATTCTGCTCGCCATTTCCGGGTGAGTCCCGACTGCCCTGCCGCCGACTGAACTCTCGGCTCGTTGGAGATGAACCGAACTCTCGGCTCGTTGGAGATGAACCGAACTCTCGGCTCGGGAGATGAACCGAACTCTCGGCTCGTTGGAGATGAACTGAACTCTCGGCTCGTTGGAGATGAACTGAACTCTCGGCTCGTTGGAGATGAACTGAACTCTCGGCTCGTTGGAGATGAACTGAACTCTCGGCTCGTTGGAGATGAACTGCTCCTCGCCTGTAAAGTAGACGAGAGCAGGCGACAGCAGACAGTTTCTAGCCGTTTCAGCAGCCTTCAGCAGGACTAAATAAGCCAAATTGTTGCTGCTGTTGTTCTGAAAGATATTAAACATTCTGAACTTAGCAGAACCTTTCCTTGTTTGGTTTTTTCTTCATATTTGCAATGATTTAGCATTTAAATATCCATTATTATAAGCTTCAGTCTCAATTAAAAAAAGCGACTAATCGCGATTAACTACAGCAAATTGTGCGATTAATTAGTTAATTTTTTTTAATCGATTGACAGCCCTAGTTTAAATACAAGTTAAAAATAAGGTACATCAGAGTTTGAGCTTACATGACTTTCTGTTTGCGTGCAGTGTCTGGGTCAGAAGCGGTGTACTGCACCACACCACTGTCAAGGGAAAGGTCCTCGCGTTTTACCACAAGCTTCTCTATTGGATCAAAGACTGGAGCTTCGTTGACATCCTGCACAGTCACCACCACTGTGGCGATGGCAGTGGGCAGTGGAATAGCAAAAGGAATCTCATTCTCCACTGAAACTAACAAAGTGTGTGTTCTGCTCTTCTCAAAGTCAAGACTCTGGTTGGATGGAAGGAAAAGCATACTGCTGTCAAACTAAAACGTTTTCCTTAAATACATAACAGTGATTGTTATCTTATAAATTGACAATAGGTCGCTGAAAAACAATCAATTTAAAAAAAAAAGTATAAATATCTCACAACTTTAAATTGCAGCTTATTTGAGAATTATTCGTTTACATCCTACCTTTTTAGTAGAAATGATTCCTTCATTTTTGTTACTTCCTGTTTTGACGGTAAAAAGTCCTTCAGGATCACCACTGACAATCTTGAACTTGGCGTTCCAGGCTGGGGAATGTGGTTCGTCACCGTCCGTTACTGACATTGTTAAGATCTGAGCGTCGGCTTTATTTTCATCCACTGCTGCCGTATACTGGGAGAATGCAAGGGATGTGTTAAAAGTGAAACAAACAGAGAAAACAAAGATAAAAAATGTTGCAGTTTTGCTTGTTCAACAATTTTTTGAAACCTTAATTTAATGATCTGCATCATCATGCAGTTCATTACTTCCCTGTACAGATGTGAGATTTCCCATTAAATATAGGTCACTCACTCACTTAAAGCCAAAACGTGTATTTTTAAAATCCAATAGATCTTTTTAGAGTGAAATTTTCATCAAACGTGAAATGCAGTCACTACTATAGATAAGATTTACAACAACACGGACTATAGTTTACTTCAGCCCCATGGACACTGCTTCAGCTTGGTGAGAACTCTGAAGCTCGACAGATCTGTTAAGCCTAGTTATGGTTGCTAAACTATGCGTGGAGAACTGAGGATCTGGGGAGTATTTAGCAAACAGGGAATTTCCAGAAAAAAGTATGTTGTACTTACCGACGGCTGAGTGAAGACCGGAGCATGGTCGTTGCTATCTGTGACAGTAAGGATTACTTTCGCTTCTGCAGTCAATCCTTCTCCCACCAAGTCTGCTGCTTGTACCACCAGAGTGTATTTGGGGTATTTCTATTAGAAAAGACACACAATACGTTTAACTCATGAACTAATGGCTTAAATATTTTGCAGTCATTTTACAGACTCAGTTGGAGCAGAATCCTTTGTTCAACGCCGCCATGGGCGCTCTCTTTAGTCATTATCTCTCTCCACCGTATAACTTTACCGCGCTTTCGGCCAGTCGTTGAGGCTCTGTCTAAAACTCTGCCACCAGCTGTTTGTACATTAAAATAAAATGGATTATGAATCATTTCATTTTTTATAGTTTATAGCTGACTTCTCTATTGGCTGTTGAAAAAGGTGACGTCATTTACGTTTTGCGACTCAAACAGCTGAAAGTCTAGACCCTGATTATAAGATGACCCCACTTTTTCAGACTTTTTTCTAGGAAAAAAAACCTGTCCTCTATTAGGACCAATACGGTAGTTATTGTGGTTCTAATACTAGTAGTACAAGGGTAAAGACTCTTGGGATGTCAATTTAAATTCTAACTCCCCTTAAAATACGTAAAAACAAAACATTTAATGTGTACTAGCGGCCCAAACTCAAAATATCTTACCTATATTAATACCTTCTACTCAATCAGGGGGCATTTGTAAGGTGTACCATTTCAAGATCCACTGCATTCTCTGTTGTGCTTATCATTAGGCAACTATAGTAATGTGCTCTTTTTAGTTTTTTTCCAACTGCTTACACGCAAAATCTTTTCATGTCACACGATTTTTGAAACCTCTCACTCAAAGTGCAAAACTACACACCAAATCTCCAAAACCAGAAGCTATTTCTCAGCCTTTCACTCAGTCTTCAATTGCATAAAACACTTTTTTCAAAACAGTACGGACAATTATCTACCTAAGACACAAAAATCTAACAGGAAGTATCTTTTGTGTACAAACATTATGCTTAACTGACCACTAACCAATCACTGCTTTAGTATAGGCCTATACACAGGTCAAAGTTCAGATTACCTGTTTTGAACAATGGATGCCAACAATAGACAGAGAGCAAGGGGAGGAGGAGGAAGATACAGGGGACAACAACGAGGAGGAGGAGGGAAGAAGAGAAAGGAGAGCCATCTCTGATGAGATCAGGGCCACACTTATTAATCAAGTGATCAACCACAGATTGACCAATGAGAGAAGCCCATCTTGAGTAGCTTTACAGTGGAGTCCATACTTCAAACCTTCAGAAATGAGAACAGGCAACTATCTAATGACTATTCCAGCACTATAAATCACTTTGTTTTGCACAAAGCATACAATACCGCCTGACACACACTCTGGTGGATGATGAACGCAGATATCACACACACACACACACACACACACACACACACACACACACACACACACACACGGTTTACATATGTTTGTAGTTTTGTTTCGTGCTACTGTATACAACACTGTTCTACTCTTACAAATGTTTTGCCCAATAAATATTTTCTGTTTTACTGTAACAAGGCCAAGTGACTTTTGATGTTTGGTGTCTGGGCGGTCCCCCCAGAACATTTTGAGCATTAAACACTTTATTTTCTGCATTGTGGTTAATTTGTATGCCCCTATTTCTACCTTTTTCTGAGTCTATGTATGAAATATCTTTATGTAAAGGGAATTTGAACATGGACTATATTGCAGTAATGCTGTCAGGCATTCTGTATTGCTTTCAACTATTTATTCTCCTTTGGGTTGACTTTTCTAATGATATCTAAGTCATAACACATGTAGCCTATAGGCATCATTAACTCTTCCCTCTTTTGCATCTTTTGTTGAGGAAGTAACCTCCTAAATGTGCATATGACAATTACTCACCTCAATGATTCATGAATTCATTTTAATGAGTTAATAAAACCCTGGACTGTAATATTTCAGATGTGTTTGAGCAAGATTTCTGCTCATGTTCAAAACTTTGTGCACATTCAAAATACAACTCATCCCATCTGTGTTCTCTGAGATTTGGAGTCATGATATTTTGAGAAAAATAAAGTTATAATAGGCTATTACAAGAATAATTACGTGATATCTCTGCTGATAGGGCAGATCTCAGACCTCCTGACAGGCTCAGAGCCCCGTCTGGGTCTCTGGTCTCTGAATGGGACAAAGTTTAGAGAAGAGGCCGAACGCTGCTCTACATCGGAGGTGGAAAACCAAAACTACGGCAGAAATACACGGAGCTCAAACGCATCACATCTGCCGCAGCATGTCCACAGCAGAGCGCGTCCTTTACATGAAGCAAAATGAAATAAGGCAACTTAGGATTTCGGGGGTTTACATTGTCCGGTTTCATATTTGTCAGTCAACTTTTCAGAATACATTCGTGGCTAATATTATTAGAATATATAAAAATAATAAATTAAATTTGAATGGTATTATTGAGGAAGATTGACAGCTCTAATATGTATAGATATATAGATAGATATTTTCCACCCCTACCTGTCAAGATCACTCCATGACAGTTCCCATGATCAACTGTATGAGAGCTTAATCAGTAGCTTCATACTGATGGAACATATCTACTTTTACACCGTTTTCCTATGTAGAGCACTTGTTTCGGAATAGGGATCATTTCAGTAGCATGAAAGCAAGTAAAGACTAGTTACATTGTTTTTTAAAAGTCTTACCTCTCTGTCTAGCTCAGCGACATTGACCCTGATGACTCCTGTGACTGGGTTGATAACAAACAGTTTGTCCCTGGGCAACTGTGGCTCCTGGCTCATCAGACGGTAGCGGATATCTGAGTTGGCATTATTTGGCTGGTCCATATCTGTGGCTACAACCTGAATCACATCAAAACCTGGAAAGAGGGAAGTCAGAAGTGAAAATTAAGTACAGACTTCTCAAAGTATTCACAACATTCAAGAGGATAAAATAAAGCTGGGCCATTGATTTAGACTACTAGATGAGCGGAATGAGCGACATGACAAAGTTGTTTTTGATTTTGCCATCTGCCATGAGCTTTAGCTTAATTAGTGTGCTTGTGTTCTGGACACAACATTGACACCTGTCTAAACCTATATACTTTCAACTGGAAGATTTGTTCACACTTGTTTTTTTCCCCCTCTATGTCCCCTTATTACACTGTCCAGCTATAGCACATCAAGAACGCAGGATCATTAAAGTGAGAGGGCCGCAAAACTGTTTTGATCTGGTGTCGTTAGCAGACAATATTTTGTGGGTTTACAGGTTACATTAAAAAAAGGCCCATTCAGCACTAGCACATCCACTAAGTAGTATTTTCCACAAGGTGTTAGAGCAGATCTTGGATTTTACTATATCGAAGTATAAAGTCAAACCGTAAAACTGCTATCCTGCTTTTTTGTCTTGTAAAAGTGAAACATACTTTTGAACACCGACATACATCTTTTTCAGGCTTAAATGAGATCCACTGATGGTACCTTCAGGTGAGGCCTCAGCAACTTCTCCCACAAAGGTGCTTTGATTAAAGGTAGGTCTGTTGTCGTTCTGGTCAATTACTTTCACTACTATATCCATAGGGGCCTCAGTTTCTCCTTGACCTTCTTCTATAGCATGGGCTAGAAACTGCATAGGAATAAAGACATTTGTATTATAATACGTACATGCAAGAATATTCCATGTAGATGATCGGACATGGAAAATTCATTCCGATTCAAGAAACCCTGTTATTGACAAAAACGTGAAAGGTGTGGTCATAGTGTCACCATGTCGTCACTTGATGCAGTTCTTAAGCCTTTAAAAACGTACATAAACTTTGGTTTTGTACAGGTGATACTTTCATGTGATATAACAATAAGTCCGGCATTTTGATGTTCAATAAACTGAGGAAAATATAAACATGACCTAGATATGCAAGAAAATTAGTAAAGATTAGAGAATTACCATGTATGATGAGCACAAAAGTGTAACACAAAAAGGCATTTTGCCATATTTAAGCAAATTTGACTTTTTGGAACATACAAAGCATGGTAGGGTAGCAGAAAAATGAATTATCTTCCAGGTATGGCATGAGAAGCTTTTTTGGACATTTGCTTTTCAGGCGTGAACATTGGATTTTTTAATTACATTAATTGAAATCACCCATGTTTTTGCAAGGTATAGCTTTAAAGACAAGCTGGAAAGTTGACTAATTGAAAAAGAAAAAACATCTATGATTGTGCTAATTAGCAGAACTAGTTTGGAGTAATATATAGCTCTTTCATGTTTAAGTCGGATTTAAAACTAATAAATTCTTAAGGGAAACTGAGTACAAAGTGTGTTCAGATGACTCCCTGTCTGATAAAAAAAAGAGTATGTATAAAACTAAGACCAGAGAAGAGGCCTACCATGTAGATGTCTTGTTTCTCTCTGTCCAGTGGTTGTGTGAGATAAAGAGAACCATTGTTTCTGTTCACGGTAAAAAGGCCAACAGGAGGCTGATCAGCTCCTGGACCAGTGATGCTGTAAATGATTGTCTTTCTTTTATCCTTATCAGAACGGATCTGGATAAAACACAACAGGCCTGAGTTATACCAGTCACACTGACTACAACAACAGTTACAATATTGTTAAACAATTGTCACTACAGTAAGAAAGCAATGCAATTTTTTGTTTATTTGCAAAAGTTTTTGAGTTATACTTGTTAAGTCAGGTCATTTAGTAGTGAGCTGATAGGGTAAAGACTGATACGTCACATGAGTGGGGTATCAATCTGTTGGTTGATCAATCTGATTTAGCCAAAACGTGGCTATTTACATTTTTGAGGTACAGTTGCCTGGTTATAATATTCTACATCCTGTTATTAAGATCCCAAGTCAATTATGTTGTGATATCTGGATAACAATGCCATTTCATCATATTAGCCATGGTGCACCTGAGAACAACTATGCTCTTTCATTACCACAATTACAAACCTTTTGATTTATCCTGACAACAGGATGAATACACACACAAAAACATAATAAGAAAAAGTAGAAATTCACTTTTTAATCACAAGATAATGGTTAAATAGTGCAACTATGGTTTTATTTAGAGATTTGTGTGGAGTAGGCTTGGACCGGTGTAAAATCTTTCAAATTGGTTTGAACCAACCAGATTTAATTGACAAAGCACACCATAGTCTACAATTCATCTTTATCATCTTCTAGTGTGGTTTGCTTTATCTGTAAATAGTTATTTCTAAATTCCCAAATTCCAAACCCACCACGACAAGTAAATTCTCAACCTGTGGGAAACACGTACTGTAAATAAATTTTTTTGGTTTTTATAAAATACAAACAAAAATAATAATTGAAAGTCAGAGCTCAATGACTGCAGTGAAAACCAACATGAAGTCATTCTTTTCAAAAACAAATATTATAAATACAGTTCAGTACCAAATTCTCAGGTACAAGGGGCTTTATTTTCTCTTACTTGATTTATTTGATAGGGGTAGGGTCCTCGTTCATTCTCAGGGACATTGATTTCTGGAATAACCCACTCTCTCTTCCTCCTCCTCAGCCCCTCAACCGACTTGGGAAATTGCAGAATGGGCACCTGTTGATCAGTTGCACTCTGAAAAAACATGCACATTTGCAACCAGTTATAGTGTTTTAGTTAACAGGCACTAGACGTTGGATTCTAATTGGCATAAAAAACTGAATGAGGTAAATTACAATGACAATGCATAAATATCTGATCGTGTTAGTTCTGTAAAAATACTGTAAAGCATCCTTCATTCACCCAGGCAAACACACAAAAGAAGATGAATGCGTACTGGTCGACACATAATGACATTAACTACTAGTAATTGGTAGCAAACAATTTTAAAATAATCGCCTTAAAGAGCAACTTTAGCCTGTAATTCTGCTAGAACCCCAACTCTCAGCATATTAGGAAAAAACTACAGAGGCTGAAAGATGTGTTGCTACGTGGTCTTTGACTCGATGTTGTCAAAACACTCTGAGAGAGTCACTGTGTTGGTATCAGTGTCATAACTGAGCTAGTAGCTCTACAAAGTAGGGGGTGTGTGTGTGTGTGTGTGTGTGTGTGTGTGTGTGTGTGTGTGTGTGTGTGTGTGTGTGTGTGTGGCAAAGAAGTCTCCCTACAGTGGAAGCAGAGGGACAGCTGCTGGCTCGTTAAATATGCCCAAACAAGTCCTGTACATTTGCCATTTTATGGACATATACAGTATGTGCAAAGATAGTTATTCCAATAGGCAGAACCTGTGTGTTTTCAGAAGGAACATTCAAAGGTCGTTTTTGACCAGTTTTGACAGCTCTTATGTGTTTTGGATTGATCAGATGAGATGAAAACAGAAAGGAGCCTTGGGTGTGCCTGTCACAGTGGTTTCCATTACTCTTGTTTCCAAGCTGAACAGCATACAGTGGTGTGAAAAAGTGTTTGCCCCCTTCCTCATTTCCTGTTCCTTTGCATGTTTGTCACACTTAAGTGTTTCGGAACATCAAACCAATTTAAACAATAGTCAAGGACAACACAAGTAAACACAAAATGCAATTTGTAAATGAAGGTGTTTATCATTAAAGGAGAAAAAAAATCCAAACCATCATGGCCCTGTGTGAAAAAGTGATTGCCCCCTAAACCTAATAACTGGTTGGGCCACCCTTAGCAGCAACAACTGCAACCAAGCGTTTGCGATAACGTGCAATGAGGCTTTTACAGCGTCCTGGAGGAATTTTGGCCCACTCATCTTTGCAGAATTGTCCTAATTCAGTTACATTAGAGGGTTTTCGAGCATGAACGGCCTTTTTAAGGTCATACCACAACATCTCAATAGGATTCAGGTCAGGACTTTGGCTAGGCCACTCCAAAGTCTTCATTTTGTTTTTCTTCAGCCATTCGGTGGTGGACTTGCTGGTGTGTTTAGGATCATTGTCCTGCTGCAGAACCCAAGTTCGTTTCAGCTTGAGTACACGAACAGATGGTCGGACATTCTCCTTCAGGATCTCTTGGTAGACAGCAGAATTCATAGTTCCTTTTATCACGGCAAGTCTTCCAGGTCCTGAAGCAGCAAAACAGCCCCAGACCATCACACTGCCACCACCATATTTTACAGTTGGTATAATGTTCTTTTTATGAAATGCAGTGTTCCTTCTACGCCAGATATACTTGGACACACCTTCCAAAGAGTTCCACTTTTGTCTCATCGGTCCACAGAATGTTGTCCCAAAAGTCTTGGGGATCATCAAGATGTGTTCTGGAGAAATTGAGACGAGCTTTGATGTTCTTTTTGCTCAGCAGTGGTTTTCTCCTTGGAACTCTGCCATGCAGGCCATTTTTGCCCAGTCTTTTCCTGATGGTGGAGGCATGAACGCTGACCTTAACTGAGGCAAGTGAGGCCTGCAGTTCTTTGGACGTTGTTGTGGGGTCTTTTGTGACCTCTTGGATGAGTCGTCGCTGCGCTCTTGGGGTAATTTTGGGCGGCCGGCCACTCCTGGGAAGGTTCACCACTGTTCCATGTCTTCGCCATTTGTGGATAATGGCTCTCACTGTGGTTCGCTGGATTCCCAAAGCTTTGGAAATGGCTTTATAACCCTTTCCAGACTGATAGATCTCAATTACTTTCTTTCTCAATTGTTCCTGAATTTCTTTGGGTCTCGGCATGATGTGTAGCTTTTAAGGATCTTCTGGTGGACCTTACTGTGTCAAGCAGCTCCTATTTAAGTGATGCCTTGATTGTGAACAGGTGTGGCAATAATCAGGCCTGGGTGTGGCTAGAGAAATTGAACTCAGGTGTGGACAACCACAGTTATAGTATGTTTTAACAAGGGGGGCAATCACTTTTTCACACAGGGCCATGATGGTTTGGATTTTTTTTCTCCTTTAATAATAAACACCTTCATTTACAAATTGCATTTTGTGTTTACTTGTGTTGTCCTTGACTTTTGTTTAAATTGGTTTGATGTTCCGAAACACTTAAGTGTGACACACATGCAAAGGAACAGGAAATGAGGAAGGGGGCAAACACTTTTTCACACCACTGTATTCTCCGCGGGACACACCACACAGAGTAGGCCCACGGGGGTTTGCTGTCGGCCCAACTAGGACCTGACTGTCGGCTTGGTGTGTCAGGGCCTTTACTCTTATTCAGGCCAACATATCTCATTAACCCTCTGGGGTTGGTTGCCAACAATCTTGAAATTTAGCAAATTCTTGTAAACTTAGCTGCTGGCTGAAAAACCAGAGTGTGTCCGTCTCTCTCTGTCAGGAATAAGATTTATTTTATTGAAAACAATCTCAGGAAAATGTCCAGCCCCTCGGCACTGCGCTTTCTGAAAACATGTCCCCCTGAACAACATTAGTTAAATAGCCCTTCTGTAAGCTTTGTGCAGTCACATTTAGCTGGGCTGATCTGTTAACAGCCCATTTTGCAAATTCAGTGTAAAGAGTCATTAGCCCTCCCACCACCAACCCTTGATAACCAGCCAGTAGTCATTTTTAAAATGCAAACTAGTTGTATAAAACGAGAGCAGATGAAAGTATTTGTGCAGATGAAAGTATCACAATGGGTAAGGTAATTTTCTTTCACAAATTGCACACTTCTAAAACTACTTGGAAAACTTGGAAGTGCAATCATGAAATAATACATTCTACTTGATCATTGTAGCTAAACCTGTGCTGAATACAAGTCATGTGACTTGGAAAATACTGCCTACATACAACAATATCAGGCATGGCAAAATCTTCTGTGTGTCTGAAAAACCCTCAGAGCCCGGAGGGTTGAGGAGGAGCCACGGAAATCTAAGCAGACACATACAGGCTGATTTTGCGTATAAAAAGCAGTTTGGTCTTAAACCGTTTTTACCAATTATACTAATTATTAGCTTATTATCTTTTTTTACATTTGTTATTGCAAAGAACAGTGCAGGGCAGGGGCGGACTGGGACAAAAATTCAGCCCTGGCACTGTAGCCCCACCAGCCCAAATCACCACGCCCACGCAGTAGCAGTAGCAGTAGCAGTAGCAGTAGCCTACCTTATGTAACATATTTTTTAACACCTAATGTAAGTAACTGGCAAAACCGGCATTCTACTTTTGAAAGAGCACACCTTTATAACACATACTACCTATTTATGCCATTTGTATGCCGTTACTATCATTCTCTACAGTATGTTTTTTGTTCTTGTCACTGTCTGTCCGACTAGTCCGTGTTTCTCTCTGTTGACTCTACACACGTTGTCTGTCTGCTTCTGTCATCTTTTTTAAACTCTCTAACCCTGCAATTTAAATATTTTTTCATGGCTGTCTGTGATTATACATAGGGGTTTCTCCTTGCTCAGAATTGGTCTTTGGGGGGGACACATAAAGCAGGGGGGGGGGGGGGGTCAGGGGGTCCTCCCCCAGGAAATATTGAGGGTAAAAGACTTCAATTCCTGCATTCTGATACATTTTTAGGCACCAATTTATGGTAAAAACGACTATATTTATGGCAAGGAAATCAAAAAAGTTAACAATTATATTGAATATTATTATATTCAATAGTCCAGTAAGGGGGCTTTCACATCTGAGACATGGGCCGGATACGACAACACGTGACCCCAAAGTCCAGTTGTTTAATTAACATGAACAGGGTTTTATGGTCACCTTTTTCCCCCAAGGAGCACGTTTTGCTCCCAAGTTGAAAAATGTGGGATTGACTTACAGAGGCTACTGCTTTTACTGCTAAATTGTACAATAACACAATCATGTTATGGATACAAAACGTTGTTGAAGTGTAATGTTTTCTACATTCTATTGATCAAAAATGATCAGTGATGTTGAATATAGCCTACAGTTTAATGGACCACCACAGTTTATGCATACATGTGAACCGCGGATTAATTGTAGAGTTTAATAGTGTAAAACTAAACACTACTGGGGGCACAGCAGAAAGATGGTGCCTACACTTGGCATCAGGCGTTAAAACCAACTGTACCAAAACACCGAATTAGACTACTAGTTAACGCGACGAGAGGTTTTTAACCGGTAATGAAACTGTCTCAATTGAATAGGCCTACTGATGACTTTGACTTGAATTTGAGTAGCCTAACCTCTGGATGGGTCGGTCGGCCCATGTCGGGACCAGGCCAGCCGTTGCCGACTGGCCAAATGCTTAATAGCCAATTTATTATTATTTATATAATAATAATTATTTTTATAACCATAGTGAAATTGTGCAAGTGATAAAAACCCGTCCTATGCGCTCTCGGCCTGTAAAGACAATGTATTTGTATATTTAAAAAAAAAAATCCGCCTCTGGTGCAGGGCCAGAGAAAAAAAATGCACAAATAATAAATTGGAGCCCTTATATCATCTATTCTGGCTTTAACAAAATAGGTCCTAAAGTTTCATATAGGCACTATAATACACAATTAAACAGCACTCCATAACAAATTACATCATACAAACTTAAATAGTAATGCTGTGTAGAAAAAAACATTATTTAAATTGACATGCACAAAAGTGATCATTGCCATATCAACATAGCTATGAAAAAGTCTTTGACTAAAAATGGAATAAGTGAGTCATATACAGCCACAGATGGGCAGTGTTTTATATGAAAACAAGTCTTTGCATGAAGAGCCTTCACACTGTCAAAACTGCCTTTAACAATGTCTTTATTGTACTAGATCCTTGATAAACAGCAATTTGATGCATACAGCACTTGCAGAGCATATTGTGTGTATATGGATTTGAAAAAGTTAATTTAGACTACAAATTGGTTTGCAAGTTACCATTAGGCCCCTTTAACAGTGTCTATAATCCTACCTCTATGTTATTAGCATACTCCACTTCAGTATGGTGGTGTTGATGGTTGTGGCCTTTGTGATCACCATGGTGATGCCCATGGTGCAAAACTCTGACAGGAACACTCATTTTGCGACCTTGTGAGTCCCAGGCGTGGATAATGAATTCCCGGTGTCCATGAATATCAGTCTGTCTTTTTACCTGGAGGAGAAAAACCCCCTCGTTATCAAAGGTCAACAGGCTCGCAACAGATTTGGATTCAAGCTAGCTCTCTGCATGACTAAATCAAACTTTAGGAATCCAAAAATCAAACAGTTTGACGACATTCTTCATAAACGTGTAGATTGATAGAAATCAACAAGTGTTGTTACTGATACACAAAACCTATGCCAGAAAACTTGCACATGTAGGGGTCACTCAACAGAGATACTGCTGTCACATGTTGGAACTCACATGGTTTTTATTCAAGAAAAATGGATATTACTCATTCTTAATCTAAGTTAAGTCAAAGTTGTGTGTTGTTACCAAATCTTAGATAAACTACCTAAATTGTTGCTGAGAAATTACATTTTCACTGACACAATCCCCTAATAATTTGACTTTGTATAGGCATACAATTATGTGGGAGATATTTGTAGAGGTGAGCATTAGAAACCACCATTTTACAATCGAGTCTGTTGAACTGTACTGACCTTCAACATGCCATCTGTCTGTACCATGAAATGGTTGTTATCACTGCTGAAAACAAATCCTGTGTGGTCTGTGCAGTCAGTGAAGCCCACTAGAGTTAGACAGAAGAAATTGTCATCCATTACAAATGCAGTACATACAGAGAAAACAGAAACCAAAGTAATGGACACCCTTTCAATCCTTTTAATTCCTTTTAAACGAAAGAACGCAGTAAACTCACTATTGACGTGTCCAATGTTTCCCCACACAAACTTTACTTCGGGCGGGCCGCTCAGGTAGGCTATATATTAAAGCGCCCATATTATGCTCATTTTCAGGTTCATAACTGTATTTTAAGGTTGTACCAGAATAGGTTTACATGGTTTAATTTTCAAAAAACATCATATTCTTTGTTTTACTGCACAGCTCTCTCTCACTGCTGCAGATCCTCTTTTCACCCTGTGTTCAGCTCTCTGTTTTAGCTACAGAGTGAGACCTCTCTTCTTCTTCTTCTTCTGTACTATCTTTGATTGCACTCGCACATGCTCAGTAGCTCACACGTAGAGCATATCAGCTAGCTCCATAGACAGTAAAAGAAAGGCTGTTTCTCCAACTTCAGTCAGTTCCAAGGCAGGATCAGCTGGGAGACTTCTTCTAAACCAGGGAGCACATGGAAGTAGTTCTTCTGGAGATTATGGTGAACTTGTGTGTGTTGTAGCGGTGCTTTGCTATTGAGAACGACGTAGCATGCTAGCTAAGAATTGCGGTTAGCCAGCTTGTTCCGGCTTGTGACGTCACAAGCCATGCCGATGTTGACCAGCTCACCAGGAGACTGAAGGCAGGACACATTCAGAAAACCAGATCTCACTCAGAACACCATGGATGGATTTATTTCAAAGTATGTATGTGTGTGGAAGCACCAGAGACACAAAAGAACACCCCAAATCCCAGAATTTTTTTCATAATATGGGCACTTTAACAAAGAGTTTTTGACGACCCATTTTACCATTTATTTTTATCTGTCCAAAAGAACATGCCATCTCTAATCAATCTCTAGAATTTTCCGAGAAGACATGGACAGCAGAGTTTCTGCCAGTGTATTCATAGTTTTCAGTCTGTGAAAAGGTATTTCAGAGACCTGGACTGTCGCCAGTGGATTGGTTAATGCCACTGTCAGAGTGGCATATGCCATCAGCCACCAGCACATACTGCTGTAATGAGCAGCCTGTGCCACCAGGGGATCACTATGTTCCACAGTGGCTGACCATCTGATCGATCTTGGCGGTACCGCGGGAAAAAAACACCACGGAATAAAAATTTAAAAAAAAACTACAGTTCAGCAAATGTAAGACTTGGAAACCCTGTATTTAATTGTGACCATTATTTTTATAATTATTCAGGTGACAGTCATTGTTAACGTTATATTGCTGTATGACAACTGCTTGTTGTTAGAAGTTTGGTGAATATATTATGGCAGTTGTTGATATAATTAGAAAAAACTGATGCAGTAGCAAATGTGTTTTAAATTAAAGTCAATGAAGGACAATATATGAAGTGCTATACATGTGTTGAGGCTAATGTGCACACTACAATTCATGAAACGAGAGGACACCTCAATGGTTTTTTGATCCTATATTTTGCTGGGGGGGAAATAACTGATGAATACACTGTGTTACAGTCATTGTTTACAGTGTGCATTAAATTTAGGCTATCGCTTAATTATCTTTATAGTTTATATATGTCAGAGTCCAATTTCTTCAGTGTCTCTTTTATATGTCCATATATGGGCCTACGAGGAAGCAAAGCATATAATATTATTATATTATATTGCGGTGTCTTAAGAAATACGGTATGTCTCTTAACATTCTACTGAACTTCTACCGTTGTACAATTGAGAGTATACTGACAGGTAATATTGTAGTGTGGTTTGGTAGGGCTACTTCACATGACCTTAATCTACTGACAAAAGTGGTCAGGACTGCATCTAAAATCATCGGGGTTCCACTTGAATCGCTCCAACAAATTTACTGGAAACGCAGCACTAAGAAGGCACCAGGTATTCTGCAGGATCCTAGTCATCCTGCACACAATCTCTTCTCCCATCTTCCATCAGGGAGACGTCTACAGAGCATCCCAACGCGCACAACACGTTTTAGGGATAGTTTTTACCCTCAGGTAATAAGGTTATTGAACAATAACACAACAGGAAGGAGGGCTGTGGTCTAAACTTAGTCAGTTATGTATATTATGTTGGATATTTTATAATGTTTTTAATACTATTAAGTTTTTAAAATTGTTATTATTGAGTGGTGTACTAAGGCACATTGTATTTCATTGCTGTGGTACTTTGTACTAATATGCATATGACAATAAACTTGAACTTGAACTTGAACTATAATATATAAAGAAGGAAACTGCCGCTGTAAAAAAAACAAAAAAAACATTGAGAACAAGCGTGGCAGAAGCAGACAGATTGAATGATATATCTAAAAATATACATTTACGAACTACTGCTCTTAAATGAAACCATTCAAAGAGTTTGGCTATTTACTTCCACAAACAAACTGTTGTACACATTGCCTGAAAAGCGAGCAGTGGGAGTAAATATGTTACTTAGGTAATTTATATTTTAGCCTATATGAGAGAGGGAGAGAGAGTGAGAGAGAGAGAGAGATATGTACGCATCACAATCTAGCATTGTAGATTAGTGGTTGTAATTGATCTCCATGGTAAATTTCCTGAGTAACATTCTTCTGCTCACTTTTAAGGCAAAGAGTACAACTGCTCATTTGTGCAAATAATTAGCCTAAGTCCTTGAATGGTATAGCGGTTTCAATTCAGAGCAGTGGTCAGTAAATGTATATTTTTGGGCTACTTACACATTCAGTCGGTCCGTGATCGTCTGCCTCGCTTTTTTCTCACTGTTTCTTTACATTTAATCATACACCGTGTTTCACGTTGTCATAATACCATCTGTGATCGACATTGCGGTCTGTTATAGAAAGCCATGAACATGCATCTATTCAAATTATTTCATCCTGGCTGGACCTAGTCACTCCTCCTCAGCTTGGCTTGGCCTCTGTGCAACGCACCTAGCAAGGATGCACAGATTAGACTATGTAGGTCAAGCTATGCTTTATCGGTTACCCTGGATTTATAATTTCTACTTTAGTGCAATACCCCCCAGCTCTTAAAAGATGAAAAACATATATACAAAGATGAAAAACATATATACACACAAACTGCACGTCTTAGGCTGATGTGACCCATAGTAAGCACCCACTGTGGTATTTCAATCTATAAGTGTATGTATTGCAACCAGCGATAAGCTCGCTAGCTAGCTCCGCTGCTCATCAACTCCTCGATCATAACGTATCGTAACTTTCACCAATCCTCATTATATACCCATTTTACACCCCTCTACCAGGGTTGTACCAAGGTCGACTTTGTGTTGGTTTTCCATTTTCTAAAGTGCACTTTCTGTCCTTGAAAACTCAGATTTTGTAACAAAAATTCAGTAAATTTAGTTCAATGACTATATGTTACATTTTATCTTACGTTAGGAAAGCAATATTTAAGTCAAGACTGATGTTGCCTAACTAAAAAGAATGATCCCGGTCACTTTTACATACTATTTGAAGAGAAAGACCTGCAAAACAGGCTCAGGGACATGGTTTTTCCCTCCAGGTAAAAGCAATAAAAGAGGTGCAGAGTGCATGCAAACTGAGACGTGAGTTTGTCTAGGGGTGAATACAATGTGAACAGCTAATCTGTAGAAGGCTATTTAAGCCAGACGAGCACTTTAGAAAAGCTGAGGAGCTTTAAAGTGCTTATATTATTTTAATTTTCAGGTTAATAATTGTATTTAGAGATTATATCAGGATAGGTTTACATGGTTTAATTTTCAAAAAACACCATATTTTTGTTGTACTGCACAATGCTGCAGCTCCTCTTTTCACCCTGTGTGTTGAGCTGTCCGTTTTAACTACAGAGTGAGGCATCACACTTCTTTTCCATCTCCGTTGGGAGTCGCACATGCACAGTACCCAGGTAAGCACTGCTAGCCAGTCAGAAGCAGAGTATGGGGTGTGCCATGCTATCAGCTAGGTGAGCATTATAACGTGTGTTACGCATGTTCATCACTGAAGTAAAGGCTGGTCTACAATAGAGCTGTTTGGAGCAGTTTGTGAACAGTGTTTTCAGTTCAAGATGGTAAGTCCCTTTGGGGGGGACTTTGGGCTTTTTCCCTTTGTTAAACTATTATATATATATATATATATATATATATATATGTCACAATAAAGGAAAGGGAAAAGCATAACATGAGCACTTTATCTTAAGTCTAGATGCTTCCATCCATCCATCTTCGTCCGCTTATCCAGTGTCGGTCGCGGGGGCAGCAGCTCCAGCAGGGGACCCCAAACTTCCCTTTCCCGAGCAACATTAACCAGCTCCGACTGGGGGATCCCGAGGCGTTCCCAGGCCAGGTTGGAGATATAATCCCTCCACCTAGTCCTGGGTCTTCCCCGAGGCCTCCTCCCAGCTGGACGTGCCTGGAACACCTCCCTAGGGAGGCGCCCAGGGGGCATCCTTACCAGATGCCCGAACCACCTCAACTGGCTCCTTTCGACGCAAAGGAGCAGCGGCTCTACTCCGAGCTCCTCACGGATGACTGAGCTTCTCACCCTATCTCTAAGGGAGACGCCAGCCACCCTCCTGAGGAAACCCATTTTCGAATTCGAAATTGAATTATAATCTCGGCCTGTTGTCGCACAGTGTATGGAAACTGGATCTATAGACTAACTTTATTAATAAAATCTTCCAAAACAGCAGGCATTACGGTACTCGAGGACAGCTTCGATATACCAGACGTATATAATAAGATTTAACAGAACTATATATTATATCCAAACAAGCCTTAGTGATGAAGTTGAAGATTATATATAATATTTATTTAAAAAAACACTTAGCTGTCTGACATTTCCCTCTGGAAACAGCCGGTTTCACCCAGATTGGTGAGGACCAATTTTAGACCGATAACGAGGACATAGAGCGTAACGATTGCGCGAGAGTTTAACGGCTGTATTTCCAGACTTTGACATTTGATGATATATGCCCAGTTTTAAAAACAGATATTTAGTTATTTACACTGTGTTGTGCAGTTATCTAATGGTAGGGTATTTGATGATATCCTGTATTCCATCCAGTCAGGCCATCTCCTACTTCGCTTCGATTAAATATTAAGAATGAGTTTTTATTTAAGATTTGAGTTGGAGGTGTTTATGGAACAATTATCACTCAGTACAAGCGCAAATAACAATAATTTAATCTTCATATGGTGTGAAGAAATGTGCGTGAGGCATTATTTTTTTAATACTTAAACATATTAAGAGTAGCCTAACCCTTATTCCCACGTGTACTTTCTGCAGTCTGACTTCACCACCTCACCATCTGCGTCGCCAATTCCTATTTTGTCTCCAAAATGTGCGTACGCATGGGTCAGAGTTTGCGTGGAGCACCGCACATTCTCCCGTCAAGTTTGTTTTTTATAAATCACAATCTTTACGTGGGAAGTGGCGTACGCACGTTTTCAGCCCCGTTTTGTGCGTACGCCACGTTTATAAATGAGAGTCCAGGTCTGTTGTTCCACAACCAGCACGGAATCCGCATCGTTCCTCTTCAACCCGAGGTTCGACTAACGGATGAACCCTCCTTTCCTGCACCTTGAAGTAGACTTTATCAGGGAGGCTGAGAAGTGTGATACCCCTGTATCACGACCTGGCTCAAAGGTATGACAAAAAAGGGGGAGACACACATGTATTTTCATTCGAATCAAATTTATTTAAACTAACCAAGATAAACGTGAATTCAGTAAATCAATAATGTGTGTAATGTATGGGTGTCTGTAAATGTATCAAAGCTACAAAGCAAAATAACTAAACCCAAAATCCAAACAAACCAAACAACCTGGAGGAGGGGGGGGACCATGATTACTCAGGCACTCCTATTTATAGACAGGTGAGCAATCAATTGCTCCAGGTGTTACTCATCAGTCCTCATTAGCCAATGTGTTTCAAATTATTCATAAACAGGCCCATGTATAAAAAAACAACACATTATCCGTGTCCTTTCCCATTGGTTCTCCTGCAAATAACACAAACAAACACCTGGTGATGTGCTGTTTGGAGGCTCGCATAAGAAAACAGCAGAAAATCTTCTGTTATTGTGGACTCCATGTTTTCACCACCTGATGCTCTCGGCTACAGCTGACCGTGGGTGGCAGTCATGCAAAAAGTTGTTATGCCAAACGGCAATATAACAGAAGAAGAAGAACACGCATCCCGACCATGTGAACGCTGCCAGTCGGAAAAACAACGTAACGAGGGGGGCGGTGCCTGTTATTCCCAGGTGGCATGAACGCAGGGTGAATAGGCCTAGGAGCCATCACACCTGTAATTGGCACACACCCTTTGGTCCTCCTTTTTGAAGGGTTGAACCGCCACTCCTTAGGCACTGTCCCAGACTTCCACGCAATGTTGAAGAGGCGTGTCAGGACAGCCCCTCCACACCCAGAGCCTTGAGCATTTCTGGACGGATCTCATCAATCCCCGGGGCTTTGCCACTGTGGAGTTGTTTAACTACCTCAGTGACTTCCACCAGGGAAATTGACGAAAATCCCCCTGTTATCCTCCAGCTCTGCCTCTACCATAGAGGGCATAGGAGTGTGCATCAAAGTGCTCCTTCCACCGCCCTATTACCTCCTCAGTTGAGGTCAACAGTGTCCCATCCTTACTGTACACAGCTTGGATGGTTCCCCGCTTCCCCCTCCTGAGGTGGCGAACAGTTTTCCAGAAGCACCTTGGTGCCGACTGAAAGTCCTTCTCCATAGCTAAAATGTTCTTTCTAGAATGTACAATGTAAAAAATAACTAAGATAATATATTATTGAACATTAGAAATGAACACCATGTTTTTTCAGAAGTGTGTGAATTAGCAAATGTGTAAGAAAACAGCTTTCTGGATTATTCATACCTTTTCCCAGTCTTGTGTTCTGCTTCAGGTGCTTTCTGGACACTTTAAAAATCAACATATCTGACTCGAATCCAGGTACACATGTTGGCTCCTCATTAGTCACTAAAGCAGAGGCCTAAGAGAGGAAAACAGTGTTTTAATAAATCATAATCCAGATGTACATAAAATGTGCAACAAAGAGTATATAAGAAAACTTTTTCCTATCTGATTTATTGAGGAAACTGAATATCACATTTGTTGTGATTAAAACACAATATTCAACACCTGTGTAATCCGCAACCGAAGTAGATACACTAAACCACCACACAATGAGTCATAGGTGCCATTCAGGGACGAGCAACTAACAAATGCATTTGCATTATCAATTAATCTCTCAATTTTGTTGTGGATTTATTAATTTGGTCAAAGAAACGTAAAAAACAAACTGAAACATGCCGATTACAAGTAGCGTTTTCTTAATTGAGTAACAATTTAATCAATAATCTATCTCAAGTTGGATTGGAATTCAACATGCCAACAACATCATCAACGGAACTAGGACAAGGGCCGTGTTGACTCACCGACTCGAGGGAAGGAAAAGTCAAACTCTAAAAAAGCCGATTTTAAAGCCGTCTGTGTGGGGTCGACACGTTTGCCTAGGCATTGCTTTTCATTATGTGAAATTCTAGGCCCTTTCTTCGATTCAGCCTTGTTAACGTACATGGTCGAAGCAGCATTTATTAATATTAAATGTCGCTATTATCAGCCGCTCCAGCAACTTAGCACCTTTAAGTTAAATACAGTGCAGAGCCGCGGCAAGTTATGTGAATAATAAAAGTAGACATTTTACTGAAATAAAAAGCAGTTTGCTGCATAACCAAAGTTATCATCAGAAATTGATAAAAAAACAAAGGTTTCTAAAAGAACAACCAAATAATGTTCTTTCAAATGAAAGTAAGTAGGGTTAAATTAACTAACGTGACCAGTTTATTTCTCGTTGTCTAAGTTAAACACGAGGAAAGGACAGAAATGGGCGAAAGCCCATTTGAAAAGTTAATGTTAAAACGACAGCAGGAAATCTCACCTGAAAAACAACGATTAAAATGCCCAAAACCACAAGCCCGGCGGTCCCCATTTGTCAGTAAATCCTCTTTCAATATTCTTCGCAATAAAAGTAAACAAAAAAAAATAAATTGTGAAGTGAATTATAAATATATTCCTTGGCAAGTATTGGCCGTGGCTTTTTGTCTTCTCTCCAGAAGGTAGTTCCAGTAACTGGCTGAGTTCATCTGAACGAGTTCCTGCAGGTACCTTCGGCGTATGACGCCAGTTTACATTCTACAACTGTTTCATTTTCTCATTTTGACAAAACCCCCTCTCTCTCTCTCTCTCTCATGACAAAATCTTTCTTTCTCTTTCACACATAGCGTAAAATTGACAAAACTTTATATTCTAATATTGACAACATGTTTTCATATTTGGTGACGCGAGAAGCTGATAATAAACTACCCACGTTGTTCATTGTTTATCAAGAATGAAAAAATATGTACCTAGTTAAGGACTGCTGTCCTTAGTATTAAACCAGCCTTTTGAAAGTAGCATTGGAAGTTTCATGTTCCCCATATTCATAAAACTAAATGAGATCCTTACCTAATTCAAAAAAAGTGAGAAAGCAAGATTTGATGCGTTTAATAACGATGCTGTATTTATATAGTACACAGTTCAGGCCCACTGATAGGCAGGACATTCTCAAGAAGGGTGACACACAAAGACTAGCCTGCCAGAGAAATACTGAGTTGGTATAGCGACTGATTCTAATTGTTGGATGTGTCTATTTATCTTTCTGTAATACCTCTATTTTTAGTGTTTCACATTATACATCATTAACAAAATCATTACCTAATAGGCTGTAGTACAGCGATTCCTTAAACAATTTTCTTAATATGCTCCTTAAAGTCATTCTCAATAGGGATACGCATCCATAATTCATCTCTAAGAAAGGAGCACTTTCTTCGTCCATCCATTCTTTTCTTCCCCTGACTACCTGGGCCAGTTGACTGAAAGACAGGTTAATATGCTTGCACTGTGATCGTTTTGCAGTCAGTGACCACTACTGACTAAGGGACTACCGATTTGCCAGCAAGTTTTACGGCCTGAAATATGAATATGGATAACATTAGTGATATTGAGATGCTTGCTACAGTTGCATTTCTAGTGATGAAACAGCGAAAACATGTTTTAGTTCTCTGACTCGCTGCTTTGTTCTAGCACCACTGGGAGCTCCCTCTCTCCAGTCTCGCTTGACCACATAACATTACCATGCTTTCGACTTTGATTTTTAATTTTATTATGGCGTAAAGTACAGTTTAGTAAAGTTGTTAGCTTTAACTATCTGTTATGGATTAATCAGACGGTTAGCTAAGACAGCTCTGATATCAATTTAGGCTTAGGGACCCTAATGTAGGCTACCCTAAGTTAGGGTACATAGGTAATGATGATATTACTGTATGAAATTACTTTAACGTTAGCCTACTTTCTTTTCAAAAGCATTGCTCATATCCCAGCAACAGAACGAACGAGAGAAAGGTATGGCATTTCATTCCTAGTTGGCTCTATATTTCTGTTAATGATTTGTCAGACTGGCTACGGTGGCGAGCAAAGACATAAAAATATATGTATAATTATACAATCTATGGTGACAAGGCTAACAATGACCATCTTAGCTCAGGCTATCTTTAATAGCCTTTTAACACTGAGTACATCGGCAAGGATATGTGATATTACTTTGCTGTTTGTCAATGACAAGTAGCCTACCACTTCCACCTGCTGTTAAACGGTGTGCCGGTGGAACACAATCGGCATGCCATTCCACTGACGACGGGCACAGGTTGGTATAGTGAGCGGGATCGATTTATGTTGCTGTAACACAGTGGCATGTCATCAGCGACACCCGCAAATGTCGCTGTAGTGAGCGGCATGTGCTGCCAGAGAATCAGCTTGTGCCTATGTACCACAGTGGCTGACCATGAGACACTTTCGATCTCAGCATCCACTCCCTTTTTAGCATGAATGTTAGTTGATAACGTCTGTGAATATCTTAACACAGTATTCAGGCTAACTACAACGGATTATATGTCAGTGTCAAATGAAAAAATACAGGATTGAAGAAAACAACTTAAACATTTTACTGTTTGCATCTCAATAACGTTAGTCTGCATTTACCCCCTCTCCTCTGAGCAAAGCTGACATTAGCTAGATAACTAGCCATTAACTATTTTATATTTAATGTTAACAGAAGACATTGTTTAACATAAGTCTATTGTTGATTCCTGCAACTTAACGTTAGCTGGGTAACTTTACTCAGTTTATTTAAATGATGACTGTTAAAACATGATGTTATGATCATGATATGACGGTATTTAGCTAGCTAACTTTACCTTGTAGCAGGATTTTTTGCTAAGGGGCTAGCAAGTCCTTGTTAATGTTTATTAACTTAACTCAATTTAACCAGTTTTGCAAACAATTTAACAGCTGCAACCATTTAACTGCTTCAAATATAAGTAAGGTTAACTTAAATTATTGATGATCGGTAAGCAAGTAAAAGCACCAACGTTAAATGTTAATGTACTTACCATCAGTAGCTAATGTTATAAGACAATCTCAGGATCAGGCAATGTTAACGTTAGATCCTCTTGCTTTTTTTTTACTTTCTGACTTGGGGCTGATCAATAAATACATAACACACAATATGGTTTAAAAATAAATGAAGGACCATCGTAATTTTAATGTAACTGTTACGATGTTCTGAGATGTTAAAAATTGTTTGTGTCTTTGTACATTAACAATATTTTTTTATTATTTTATTTAGCCCCAGGGTGTTTTACAATGTTAGTGAAGCCGACATTAAAAAGGGGCTGATGGGCATGTCGTGCCAAAAAGCAATATATTTTCCTACTATTGGCATGCCAAGACCCGCCCTTCCCTAGCATTCACACACTACTATTGGCCAGGCGTCCATGCTTACTCAAGGTAGGTCCTATCCCCTGACCCATCGGCTATCCAAACCTTAACCACTCTAGGTCAATGCCTAAACCCAACCAATCGAGCTGCTATTGAAGGGCGGGTCTTGGCATGGCTAGTAGGTAAAATAAATTGGCCCGTCTGTCAATGAATGTCTATGAATCTATGAAAACTGTCTAGGGCGGGAGCATAGAGCACAGCACAGTTTCTTTACGTCTACAACTGCATTTCTATGAACAGTCAACCTAGTTTTAATATGCGTGTAACCACCAGGTTTCAACTTAAGTGGGAGCCAATGGGAGCTAAGCTCCCATAAGGAGGGGTCTGAGCGCCCATGAAAGCAGTAAAATCATGCATCTGTGGGGGTCGTTTCTATCTAATACATTGCTAACTACCATTATTTTTTAATCACAAATAATGCATTTTTCAATGTATTTAGTATTATTTACGTAAACAAGGCTAAAAAGGCCAGCACCACTTGGTGCACTTCCACCCCCTTTCTGAAAGTGGTACGTTCCACCCCCTCTGTGGTATGTTCCGCCTATCTGGCGGCCAGCGCAGAGTGCGGTTCACTAGAGTGTTTAAGCGTTCAGTGGTGGAGGGATACTGCGAAATTTGGTATCGATCCAACACCAAGTAAATTCAGGGCCAGTATTGCCGATAGCATTATGATACAGATACTTTTCAATAATTAAGGTGGATTCATCATCAGATTGCTAAATCTAAATGAATTTGCATGACCTTTACGTGTTTTTGTGATTTTGCCTTGGGATTATTAAAAAGTTAAAACCCAGGACAGAATTTTCATATGCTTGTATAAATCTTATATATGGGTTACATTACTATATACATCTTTATTGTTAATTGCTACCTAGCTGTTACCTATTCTATTTAGTAGTATAATTTAGTATGGTTAGCACCAGGTCTGTTGGTTCTACCTTGTAGCAGTGGTGTGCATAGTGGTGTTTTTTCAGTGCTTTAATGAGTAGTTTATTGTCCGTAAGATTTTCCTGTAGTTAATTGTTTAGAAAAAAAGTGAGTCAAAACAGTGGAGCGCACAGTTTGTGATACTATTTACGCCAGTCAGCAGGGATGATTTCCCCCGTTTGACCAGGTGGAGATTCTCACTGCCAATTATGCTGCATTCCATGGCACTTGAGAATTGGTAAGTTCCAATGAGGAAAGATGCAAAGAAATGGTACGTTAATCGGGCGAAAACATTTAATTTCTACTGACTCACAATGGGGGACCAACAGACAGAGAAAGAAGACCATTCAACTTCAAGTACAAATAAAAACTAGAACTGCAAGCAGTTATGAATGGGGTCCAAGCCTCCTCGGCGCCAGTCCCCCCTGGCGTGAGTCACCCCTGACGATGCTAAGAGCCCACGGAAGCGAGGCAAAAGTCAGGAAATTTGACCAAGTGCGAGGTCCAAAGTCTGTAGTGAAATGCAATTGCAAATTTCCTCTTCCTCTTCCTCTTCATCTCAATTATAGGGCCCCCTAAAGGGCGATCATCACCAAATCTGGTGGAGAGCCGCAGAGTGGCATGTCCAACAATAATCTCAAGTTTTGTGATGATAGCATGTACTGCAGCAGAGATATTTCCATTGCAAATTATTCCCATTTAAATGCATTGACTTATTTTGCCAAAAGGCCTCTACGTTCATTATAGCGCCCCCTAACTGGTAGGGAGGCTTGGAGTGGGATGTCGAACAACAAAACCAAGTTTTGCTCCGATACCTATTAATTTGGCCAAGATATGCTAACGTTCGTGTTTTGTGGCTAGCTACAAAAATTTGTTTGCTTGTAAATTGCAAATGGTGTAACGTAGCAAAATTCTTTTGATAACTTTAGGTCAGGTCCATATGGAGATGCTACCTACCAAGTTTTCGTCTTGAAACGTTGGTTTTGCACATTGCGCAATATTGTGAAGAAACTTCTTAGCGCAGATGGGCGAGGCCTATATCATCAGACTCACATGGATTCAAGGAACACGTGGATATAAGGGTTTCTAATCTGCGATGTAGACTGTGGGAGTTATAGGCAAAAACACGTTTTACATCCTTATAGCGCCACCTAGTGGTCCATGTGTGTAAGTTTTGGTAGGTAAGGTCCATGGCCCATTGTCCATCTACCCTGTAAATTTCAAGTTGTTCACATTAGTTTAAGTGGTAAATTTAGACATGGGTCCCATAGACCACGCCCACTTTGACGAATCAGTACCCCATGGCCTCAGGAGTGGACCGAGATGGTACATTCAAAATTTTGTAAAAATCTGATGAGCCGTTCACGAGATATAAACTTGTTGTACTTATAGCGACCCCTAGTGGCCAATTTTTGTAAAACTGGTTGTGGAGCCTTAGAGGGTCATGACAAACAAGAAAGATTTGCGATGATACCATTTATTTTGGCCGAGATATGGCAAAGTTTGTGTCTTCGTAGCTAGCTACACAAATTTGTTTGTGCGAAATTTATGCAATTTTCATCGGACAAAAATTATTTTGATAACTTTTTGTCAGTTCAGTCTGGAGATGGTACGTCCAAGTTTCATGCAAATCTGTCGCACGGTCTAGGAGGAGTATGAAAAAGCAGGTTTACGATAAATCGTGATTTTTCATGCAAAAAAAAGTCTAGGCGGAAATGGCCGTCGATTCAGCTGGATCCAGTGAACGCGTAGATGTATGGTTTTTGAGTATGTTGTGGGAGTTATAGGGCCAAACGCGTTTTTTTCTGCTATAGCGCCACCTAGTGGTGGAAGTGGCTGAATTTTTTTGTCCGAGGTCCCGGCAGTGATCTGGACCAGTCCTGAAAACGGCACCCCCCCACCATGTACGGTTTAGGCTGTAGAATCTGTTTTATTGGTGGAAGAATAATAATAAGAAACCTTAGAAAAGCAATAGGGTTCCACAGCCCTGCTGTGCGAACTGCGTAGCTTCGCTACCGCCGGTTCTTCCAGACTCGGGCTTGGACCCTAATAAACAAAAAAATATAGCCACACCCACATTTAAGAGTAAGCTTAAAGGCCCTGACACACCAAGTCGGCCATCAGTCCAAGTTGGGCCAAAGGTGGTCAGCGACCGTAGCATGCTAACTTAACTAGTAAAATGCTAAATGTTGGCATGCTGATGATTTACATGGCAACATTCTCCTAACCTCAGTCCAATTATTTACATTATATACGTAAGTTGTCTCCACTTTTCATCATTCAACAGTTTTGTTTTTAACTGTTTTGTTTTCTGGACAGCCATGGCTGCTTATGGACTCTTCCATTATGTTACCCCACTCTTCTCCTAACTTGGACTGATCCTCGTTTTTTCTGACATCTGATTGACTCAATCTTGAGGTGCCGAAAAAAGAGTTTACTTTCAGTCAGGTTTGGATTTGGTGATGTGAGGTAGGACAGTTTTAGGTTTTTAGGAGTTTTAGGCCTGTATACCTGAGTTGGTTCTGTCTCCAAATTTTTTTGTTTTTATTTTCTATTGTTACACACATACAGCCTCATCAGGAGGAGAGAGGAGGAGGAGGAGGAGGAGAGAAGAGGAGGAGGAGGAGCAGCAGCAGGAGAGAGGAGGAGGAGGGAGAGCAGGAAACAGACAGGTAGAGGGGCAGTGTGCAGGGCTGGGTAGGCAATCATATTAGGAATATCAATCAATCAATCAATCAATCAATCAGATATTTACATGTAGGATAAAATGCCAATAGTTCCACATACTAGATAATAACTTGATTGAAGCACAGATTGAATTAGAAAATGTTTTATTCTTAGTCATATTTATAACTGATGTTCTTCTCATGCATATGTAGCTGCACAATCAGTAAGCAGAGGCAGGGTCCATCACAGGGGAAGCTGAGCCAGGGAGCCAAGGTGAGAAAGTAAGGAGACACACACACACACACACACACACACACACACACACACACACACACACACACACACACACACACACACACACACACACACACACACACACACACACACACACACACACACACACACACACACACACACACACACACAAATCTCTATTTTATGGGACTGCATTGACAGATGACAGGGTAGTAACTAACACTGTAGTTTTGGTATAGGCCTACAGAATATCTAGTCCCCATGTTCAGGTACAGCGAATAGCCTACTTTATCTCTGAAAGTGTTTTCAGTAATACTCTGTACTGTTTTATAATTACAAGTTTGTGTAATTTGGAGGACTAGTGCAGTGCCCGTTGAAAACGGGATGATTGCTTGGCCTGTAGTGTTATTGCTTGTAGAATTGATCAAAACCAAAGTGTACCCCAAAATAACTTACAGAAAGAGCCTGAACCACTTCAGTGGAAGACATAGGCACCCACGGTAGATACTGAGCACCCACGTGTGCCAGACTGCCAGTAGGCTACATTTATTTAAAATTAAACATTGCAATTGGTGCTAAGTGAAGTGTCTGTCATAATGTGATTGGTTATGTCGCTGTTAGTCCACTGCTCCATATCCTATCCACCAATCACAGCGTCTCTTGGATGAAAACGCCTCCAGTTCGGTTGTGGTGCTCTGTCGGTAGTTGGTGGTAGTTACCCCAGAATAGGTGACTGTGCGCTGGATACATTTTAGGCTACCGCGAGCTGCCGGTCGTGGTGCTCCGTCAGGTCAGCGGTAGTTGGTGGTCAGTTAAACTTCTCATCTCCAATCCTCTCTGTATTTGTGAGAAGTGGCGCTGTCCTGAGTTTAAACTTTACAGCTTTATTATCGAGTTAATAGTTTGTTTGTATCGGCTGCTGTCTGTTTCCTGAGGTTCTGAAACGCAAACATTTTTGACTACTTTTTTTTTGTTTTAAAGCTCATATGCCCGTGAGCACCCACAGAGGAAAACATAAATCGGTGCCTATGGAGGAAGACATTGTGCTTCTACATTTACCTGACAGAGAACATTGCAGAATCAGAATGTAATCACAAAATGTCACAATTAAAATGTGGAGTAATCAGACATTAGCATCATGGACTCACGGACACACATACTCTCGCTTTATAAGATAGATAGCCTGCCTATAAGTGCCATCACGCTCTGTCTGCATCGCTAGCGGCGCCAGGATATTGATTGTAGGTGGGCCTCCAGAAAACTGGATGGGCCAGTTAAAATAAGCCAAAAAAAAACAGGTTCCCCCTGCATACAGACAGCCAGACACTAACGTTAACGTTAGCCTAACTGTTACCCTACTTACCTTCCTGGTGTGGGGGGGCCTACGGGAGGACTTGATGGGGAGAGGGCGGCCGAGCAGGATGGTAACTCGTCACTTGTAACCGCGTTACTTAAAATGTCCTCCTCCTGCTCCTCGCAGCGTTTCTTGCTGAATTTAAATGAAAACGAGCTGCTTTGCGTTTCATATTAGCTAATAGCTACCGTCTGTGTCTTTTTTTTTTTTTTTTTTTTTTTTTTGAGCTTTGAGGGCAACGTCATTCATTTCATTGGATCACTTGCTGGTGATGAAGCAGCCTGTGGGCGGGGCTTAAGAGGCCACACGTGGGGTAGAAGCCGCTGATTGGCTAAGAAGCTTTCACTCAAAGCTTCCCTTGGGCTGCTTATTGGATGAACTGCTAGAATGAAAATCACTCACTACTCACCTGGGTTAAAATGGGTGGGCCCGGACCTAAAATGGGTGGGCCCAGGCCCACCCGGGCCCAATGGTAGCGCCGCGGGTGGTCTGCACTTGTTGTCTGGTTGTGCCTTGCCTGTGTGGGATTCTGAAACATCCTTAAATTCGGGAATTGTTGTTTGTTTATTCAAAGTCAAAGACTTTCCAGTCCAAAGTAGTGCTACTTTGCACATTTTTGTGGGTCTGAGGTGTAGGTCAATTTTAGCTGCCAAAGCTGCACTGCTCTCTCTCTCTCTCTCTCTCTCTCTCTCTGCTCCTGCTCACTTCTCACTCAGTGTGGGGGGGATGCAGCGGCTAGAGCGGCAAAAGCCAATGTGTGCTTCTTTTACCTATATATTTAGCAATATCTTTTGCATTTCTTATCCAAACGACATCAACCTTGGCGTTGCACTTAATCGGGCCCGTAGCAAGACACCTGTCAAGTTTGAAATCCATCGGACTAACGGTTCAAGAGATATGCGCTTAACACCCAGACAGACAGACAGACATTCCTGAAATTATAGATTGTAGCCAGTGACATTTCATTATTTGTATTTTATTTTCAATGCAGATGTAATGGCATTGTATATTTTTTTTATTTGAAGGCTGAGGCTTCATTAATAAACACAACCCCAATTATCATCATTGGTTTTGAGATGTTACTTGCTGTGAATACCTTGTCTCATAGGCTACAGTGTTGTGGCATAGAAGCAGGACATCCTGGCTAGTGTCTGTCGTGCACAGCTAGGGGTATTTGCAAGTAATGTAATTGCTGTGAAATACTGTCAGGGTCATAGAGGGAACAGTAAACATTTGTCTGAACACTTTAATAATTTTAACAAAGATGGAAGTTAATGGTGTGTGTTTGTCTGTGTCCATGTGTCTGTGTTGTCTGTCCCAGTCTGTTTTGGACCTGAACTGGGTGGGTTTGTGGATGGGTAGGGGAATTGAGGAGAATTTACATACTGTTTTGACAATGTTTTGTTCGCCATGGCCTCTGTTGTATGTCATTTGGTGTGAAAATTTTAAATAAAAAGTTGAAAAAAAAAGATGGAAGGAGAACTGTGAAATTTGACTTAACAGTGCTGAGATTTTCAGTCTTAAGCAACATTCAATTGTAAAAGTTATTATATGTACCCTTTCCATCATAGGCATTGTAATACAGCCCTCTTACAGCTTTAGAGTAGATAAACATGAAAGAATGGGGACTTCTCAAAAAGTAATTACATGATGTCATCTTTTGCTCTTCCTCTCCATCAGTCATCTATCCTTCCCACAGAAAGAGAGAAGGATGTGTGGACAGAAGAAATATTGGTCAGTTTACAGTGGTCACCACTGAAAAGGGTCAATGTGGGATAGAGTGAGAAAAGAAAAGAGAAGAAATGGAATGAGCGGGGCAGTGAAGAAAGGGGGCAGTAGTTGGAGGATTACATTTTTTTGTTTGTTGGGTCTGATGAGAAACGGATTAATTTCCTTATGTGTGACTATGGGTGTAATCACGTCTTCAGTGTCTATGGGTAGAATGTAATTATTTGTCACATTTTTGTTTTAATTTAAATTCAATTCAATTCAATTTTATTTATAGTATCAAATCATTATTTCGAGTTATCTCGAGACACTTTACAGATAGAGTAGGTCTAGACCACACTATAATTTACAAAGACCCAACAATTACAGTAATTCCCTCAAGAGCAAGCATTAGCAGTGGATATTGCGACAGTGGCGAGGAAAAACTCCCTTTTAGGAAGAAACCTCGGACAGACCCAGACTCTTGGTAGGAGGTGTCTGACCGGGTCGGTTGGGGCAAATAATAGTCACAATAAAGATAATGGAACAGTGACTTCAAAGGTTATCGTGGAAGTTCATGTCATAGCAGGGCACATCGTGTCATATTGAGTAGTGCAGTCTCCTATACCGGATCCTGACTACTCTGTGCGTATGAACATCACAGCAGGGCGTTGCGGGATGTAACGTGGCGCTGCAGAGCACGGGTGGAGGCTGCGGGTGCAGCAGGACGCAGCAGGATGTGGCCGGGAAATGCAGAGCTATGCTCTGCGAAGAAGAAACATAAGGACTCCGGGGAGTAAACTCCCCAGAGCTAGATTAGTATACAAAAGTAACAAGTAGAGATGAGAGAGCAGCTCAGTGTGTCTTAGGGAGGAACAGCCTCCCCGGCAGTCTAGAATTATAATAGCATAACTAAGAGAGGCAGGTTAAAGAGAGGTGCCTGGTCGGGCTAGAACTCTCCCCAACCGGATCGGGCTGTACTGGCCTGCCTCCCTCTACTCTTGCTAGATTATTAATTATACAGTATATAAAACTGATGACTACGAGGAGAAGCAGTGGGCCGGGTTAGGTGGACGCTTCAACTCCCCGTTCCCTAACTATAAGCTTTATCAAAGAGGAGGGTTTTCAGTTTACTCTTAAATGTGGTGACGGTGTCTGCCCCTCGAACCCAGACTGGGAGCTGGTTCCACAATACTGGAGCCTGATAGCTGAAGGCCCTGGCCCCCAGTCTACTTCCAGAGACTCTAGGAACCATAAGTAGCCCCGCATTCTGGGAGTGCAGTGCTCTAGTGGGACAATAAGGTACTATGAGCTCTTCTAAGTATGATGGTGCTTGACCATTTAGAGCTTTGTAAGTCAGGAAGAGGATTTTAAATTCAATCCTCGATTTCACTGGAAGCCAATGCAGAGAAGCTAATACAGGAGAAATATGATCTCTTCTCTTAGTTCTCGTCAGAACACGTGCGGCAGCATTCTGGATCAGTTGGAGAGTCTTAAGGGACTTATTTGGGCAACCTGATAATAAGGAATTGCAGTAATCTAGTATAGAAGTAACGAATGCATGGACTAGTTTTTCAGCATCGTTTTGAGACAGGATATTCCTAATTTTGGCAATGTTACGAAGATGGAAAAAGGCTATTCTTGAGGTTTGTTTTAAGTGGGCGTTGAAGGATATATCCTGATCAACAATAACTCCTAGATTTCTGACAGCAGTGCTGGAGGCCAGGGTAATACCATCCAGAGTAACTATATCTTTCGAAAACGAAGTTCGGCGGTGCGTTGGTCCTATCACAATAACACAATAACACAATAACATGATTTTATATCCTCAATACACGTTTGAAGTCTTGCTAACTGACCACTTTCATCTGGCTTAATTGACAGATATAATTGGGTATCGTCTGCGTAACAGTGATAGTTAATCGAGTGTTTCCTAATAATATTACCTAGAGGAAGCATATATAAGGAAAATAGAATTGGTCCAAGCACTGAGCCTTGAGGAACGCCATGGCTAACTTTAGCGTGCTTGGAGGGTTTATCATTAACATTAACAAATTGGGATCGTTCAGAGAAATAGGACTTAAACCAGCTTAGTGCGATTCCTTTAATGCCAACTAAGTGTTCCAGTCTCTGCAGCAGGATTGTATGGTCAATAGTGTCAAAAGCAGCACTAAGATCTAGTAGAACAAGAATGGAGACAAATCCTTTGTCTGCAGCAGTTCGAGGTCGTTAGTAATTTTCATCAGTGCCGTCTCCGTGCTATGATTCTTTCTAAATCCTGATTGAAAGTCTTCAAATAGACTGTTGCTATGTAGAAAATCACATAACTGATTAGCAACCACCTTCTCAAGGATCTTGGAGAGAAAGGGAAGGTTAGATATAGGTCTATAGTTTGCTAAGACCTCAGGATCTAGGGTGGGTTTTTTCAGAAGAGGTTTTATCACAGCTACTTTAAATGACTGCGGTACATAACCTGTTAATAAGGACATGTTGATCATATCTAGTAATGAAGTGTTTACCACGGGTAACGCTTCTTTGAGTAGCCTCGTTGGGATGGGGTCTAAGAGACAGGTAGACGGCTTAGCTGAAGATATCTTTAACATTAATTGTTGAAGGTCTATAGGATAAAAGCAGTCTAAGTATATGTCGGGACTCGTCGTTCTTTCTAGCGGTACTGCATTTAAAGATGAACTGTTAGAAGTTAAGGGCAAAAGATGATGAATTTTATCTCTAATTGTTATAATTTTATCATTAAAGAAGCTCATGAAGTCATCACTACTCAGAGCTAGAGGAATAGATGGCTCAGTTGAGCTGTGACTATCTGTCAGCCTGGCTACAGTGCTGAAAAGAAACCTTGGGTTGTTCTTGTTTTCTTCTATTAGTGATGAGTAATAGTCTGATCTGGCCTTTCTTAGGGCCTTCCTATAGGTTTTGAGACTTTCTTGCCATTCCAAACGGGATTCTTCCACTTTGGTGGAGCGCCACTTACTTTCGAGGTTTTGTTAGATTTGTTTTAATTTGCGAGTTTGGGAGTTATACCAAGGAGCTATTTTCTTTTGCTTTATCGTCTTCTTTGTGAGAGGAGCGACAGAGTCTAAGGTCGTCCGTAGGCAAGTCGTAGCACCGTCTACAAATGTATCAATTTGAGAGGGACTGAGGTTAACATAGAGGTCCTCTGTTATGTTAAGGCACGACATAGACTGGAATGCTGTAGGAATACTTTCCTTAAATTTAGCTATAGCACTGTCAGATAGGCATCTAGTGTAGAAGCTGCTATCTGGTTTAGTATGGTCAGGTAGCAAGAATTCAAAAGTAATTAAAAAATGATCTGATAATACCAGATTCTGCGGAAATATTATTAAATCCTCAATTTCAATACCATATGCCAGCACAAGGTCGAGGGTGTGGTTAAAACAGTGCGTCGCCTTGTGCACACTCTGACTGAAACCGATTGAATCCAGTAATGAGTTGAAAGCAGTAGTAAGGCTATTGCTGTCAACGTCCACATGGATATTAAAATCACCTACAATAAGTACTTTGTCTGATTTAAGGACTACACATGATAAAAACTCTGAGAATTCAGATAAAAATTCAGAATACGGACCTGGAGCTCGGTAGACAACAACAAATATAATTGGCTGTTCTGATTTCCGTGTTGGATGTTGAAGATTAAGAACAAGGCTTTTGAAAGAGTTATAATTTAGTTTGGGTTTTGGGTTAATTAACAGGCTTGAATTAAATATGGCTGCAACTCCCCCTCCTCGGCCTGAGCCTCTAGGAATTTGAGTGTTAATATGACTGGGAGGGGTGGCTTCATTTAGACTAACATATTCTTCATGGCCCAGCCAGGTTTCAGTAAGACAGAATAGATCAATTTGATTATCAGATATCAATTCATTTACTAGTACTGCTTTAGAAGACAGAGATCTGATATTTAGTAATCCACATCTAATTTTCCTATCCTTTTCTATCATTGCAGTGGTAGTTTTAATTCCAATTAGGTTTTTAAGTATTGCCCCTCTATTCACCACTTTGTGTGGTCTGTTGTTGATTATAATTGGAATAGTACTAGTACTACATGTTACTGGAATAGTACTAGTACTACACGTTACTGGAATAATACTAGTACTACATGTTATCCTACAGAAAACATTTTCAGATTCATCCACTTGTATAGTGCTATCAGGATCAATACCTGGGGGACATGAATCTGTGATATTTTCAACATAATGTCAATACTTGCCTTCTGTCAGTGTGGTCGTTATGTTGTCAGATAGCAGCCTGGCTCCGTGTCGGTTTGGGTGGAGACCATCACGCTTCAGCAGGTTGGGCATCTCCCAGAACAAGTTGAAGTTGTTGACATAGGGAATGCCCAGGGAAGTGCAGAGTGGTTCCAGCCAGGTGTGGAGCCAGAACAGTTTGGACCATCTCTCCGCACCCTTCCTGTAGTTAGGTAGAGGCCCAGAGATGACAATCCGCTTACCTGTGCCCATCAGGGTGGTGATGAGAGTGGTGAAGTCTTCCTGGAGTGCTATCGACCGTCTCTCTCTGATGTCGTTTGTGCCCACATGCCTGATGATGTTGTCGATCTTGGCGTGGCGGGCGAGGATGCCGGGAAGTTTGTGCTGGATGTCACAGACCTTGGCACCGGGGAAGCAGTACCTTGGAGGGACCGCTAGGTAAAGGGGGAATGTGGAGGTCCCTGACCATGGAGCTTCCGATGACCAGCGTGGAGGTTGATGAGTCCGAGGGGGGAGAGTCCGCCCTCAATGGGCGCGTCGACTGTGTGGATGGACCAGGATGAGCTGCATGGGGACGTGGCAGAGAAGGGAACTCCTCGTCGTTCATCAGAATGCTGTAGCGGTTTTCTAGTCGTAGGGGTTGGGCTGGGGCTGAGCGTTGTCCTGACCGCCTGCTCTGGTGCTTGCTTACACGCCATGGCTCAGGCTGGTGTGGAGTGGAGCTGGTCAGCAGAGCCGGCTGGGTCCTCGCTAGAAGCCGAGGAGAGACAACAGGGACAGAGGTTGTATTAGTGCGTGGTGGGGTGAGAGTATTGCAGGGCACAGTGGAATCAAAACATCCATCAGTGTGTGTGTGGGGGGAACTTCCAATGATAATGGAGTCGAGGAACTCTTCACTTGCCTTGATCTGGTGGAGAGACAATATTCTGGCTTCAAGTTCCACTATCTTCTGGCTGAACAGGAAGCACGAGTCACAGCCAGGTGAACAGCTGAGGGGGGGCATCGTGTCGTGTAGCTTGCTAGTTTAGCTAGTTTAGCTAGTAGCAACATTGATGGAGGCCTTCTCCTAAAACCTAAAAACCTTCACAAGTTGAAATACAATGCAAGTGCTCCTGCTTGTGTTAGCAAGCTGTGTATAGCCCGTTACTGCTACCAAAATATAGAATAGATTTCCCAGGAGGCAAATTCTTGAGTGGTTCGCTTTAACTCCCGCTAGCAGGCAGGCTAACTAACCGTTAGCACAACAAATACCTAGACATTAGCTAACGGAGCGGAGGAAAGTTTTGCAAAGAACGGACCTCTGGTTTATGTCCTTATCATTTTTTCCATTATTTTACTAACAACTGACGTCAAGCTAACTGGTCGATATTTTCCAGCTAGAGATTTATTTCCTTTTTTAAAAATTGCACTAATTTGAGCCTCTTTCCAATCATTTGGTGAAACTAAATCCTCTAAGGATTTGTTAAATAGTACGGTTAGCAGTTCAGCAATCTCAGTCGCCAATTCCTTCAAAATCCTGGGATGTATCAAATCCGGTCCAGGGGATTTATATGCATGCATTTTCTGTAAAAGCCATTTTGTAACTTCAACTGTTATTTCAAGATTTTCTGTTTGCTGAATTTCCAACCTTGGTACGTTGAGTATCTGCCCGTCAGGCTCTTCAACAAATACACTGCAGAAGTATTCTGACAATATATCTGCCTTTTCTGTATCTTTCTCTGTTTTTTATAGAATTGGTATTATTCTGATCGCAATATAGATCACCAACTGCCATTTTTATTTTTGTCCTTTTATTTATGTAGTTCCATATAACCTCTGGTTTATATTTAGATTGCTTAGCTAATTCCTCTTCATATTTCCTCTTTAAATTTCGCGTTCTCATCCTCACAATGTTTCAAACTCTCCGATAAGCCTGCTGTATTTCTGGTTTTCTACTTCGTATTGCTTTACTTCCAAGATTATTCTTTTCTTTTATTTTATTTTTTTTTGTAATGTCGTCTAATGGAAAGAAGTGTTTTTTATTATTATTGTTATTATGGGGCCTAATTTTAGCAATAGGTACAAATTTCTCCTCTATTTCCTTCAACTTTATTAGTACCCATTTTTTATTAACATTGTAATTAGATAGATGTGATATCCAATAAAAATTCTCTAATTCCCTACGTGCTTCATCATAATTGCCTTATTGTAGTTCCTTCTTACGGGTACGTTATTTAACATTGGTGTATAACAAATTACCTTAAACAACAAGACACAATGATCACTTTTGCCTAAAGGGCTTAGATATTGAATGTCATCTATTATGTGTTCCTCATTTGTTACAATAAGATCCAATACATGTGGTGTTTCGCCACCTTGTAGGCTCTAAAACATGTTGGAACAACCATACCTTTTGAATACAATCCAAGAATCTGTTATCTAATGATATGGGGTTATTTCCCTTCACTTCTAATAATCTCCAATCTATATTTGGCAAATTAAAATCCCCCATAATTAACTTATATAAATGTTTTATAGTCAACACTTCTTCTAGTAAAACCAAAAGGTTATCATTGTTGCTCTTTGTTCCACTATCTGACCTATAAATCAATCCAATAATCACGTTCTCATTATTACTACATTTAATCTTAACAAAAATACTTTCTTGTAATTCTGAAACAGTTACCATTTATTTTGCTTCTAAAGTTTTGTGTATATAAAGCAGTAAGCCTCTACCTATATCATTCTCTATATTCCTTGAAAACATATTATTATCCTCTATATCATCCGAGTTAAATTCTGATGGGATCATCTGTTGCTTGGGACTCTTTGATTTAACTTCGGTGATTCCTATTATATGAATAAGCGGGAGTAATCTCAAACAAACAGCAAATTCAGGCAGTTTGTTATGAAATTGATCTGAATTGGTATATAAACATAAGATGTTGGGCAGAGAATTACATTCTTGTGCTACTTTAACAGAGACAGGATCGGGCTGCTTAAGTCACTCAGTCTTAGGGATTGTCACCACTCTCCTTGCCCAGGGAGGTCCACGGACTCTGAAGGTGTTTTCTCCTGATGACTTCCGCTGCTTGTCCTTTGCTTCTTCATATAGCTCCTTTTCCTTTTCTCTCTCAGTCTTTGTCAGATCATTTGCTAATCTTACATTTCTATGCTTGTCCGTTTGGTGCAGCGCAGAGATCTTCCTAAACAGGCTGATCTTTAACTTCATATTTTGCAGAGTAACCAGAACAGGTCTCCCCAATCTCACCGGTTCATCTGCACCCTCACTCCTGCTGTATCTTCCAAGCTGGGCAACTCTCACGAAGGAACGAACCTTGCACGTTTTAAATACATCTTTTACGGCATCTACATCTTTTTGATGTCGCTCTTCCCTCTCCTCCCCGTCACTCTCTTTTATTCCAAACAGCACAATGTTCCGTTCTCTTGATTTCCTTTTGTCTAGTTCAGTGAGAACTTTGTTAACGGCAAAAGAATTCTCCTTTGGTTCAGCGTTTTCAACAACTTCGGCCCAACTCGGCGTACCTTTTTTCTGGTGCTCGTTTAGCTGCTCCCGTATGATTTCGACCACCCTCGTCTCATCGCATTTTTTCTCCAACTTAATTTCCATCTCCTGCATTCGTTGCTCAAATTTTGTAATTACAATTTGGCACTTTTCCTCAATCATCTGCTCCATTGCGATTTTCTTTTCTACACTTTCCTCGGAGTATGGGCAAAACCACATTATACCTGTGTTTTGCTTCTGCAGTATGACGTACTCCACTTCGTCTTTTTTTAGACATTTAATGCAGTAATCCTTCTTGCAGCGCTTACACATTAAGGTTTTTGCTTCCAAGTTTCCAATATGGCATAAGTGGCAAACAATTTCTTTGTCCTCTCGCGGCCTGCTGCCTGCCACTTGCGCCTTGCTGCCATCCGCCATCTTCCTGTATATGTGTTTCCCACCCATGGTTCCTAAGCAGTTAGGGAAATCACATCTTTCATGGAACCTCCTGGCTGTAGTCCACATCTCTTCAGTAGGCACTGGCAAATGTTCATCTCTGAGGCAATGCCACAATGAATCACAGGTTTCACTCACTATCGAAGCCACAGTTGACACACCAAGTCGAAAGCTGGACGCAATAGTGCGGTACGAGTCCCCAGTGCTTAGAAAACTGAAATAGAAATAGACAAATACTAGTTTTTAACAACGCTTCACTTATGTTTTTACAACATTGAAGTGAATAACAATGTAAACGAACTCATTGTAAACACACGGCCAAACGCTGTTCTGGGTCGATTGGTTTACAGTAGTGTGTCTGTTCTTTTGTCAGCGAGGGAGCCAGTTGTTGAAGTAAATTTTCGAACTCACTGACGGACATTCTAAAATATCCCCAAAAACGATCATGATACATTTTCAGCTCTTGTACCAGTTGATAAAACTCCCCATGTTCTTCTCTTCTCGTAACTATGGGATGTATCCAATATTGGCGTCTTTCCTCATTCAACAGAGCAATAATTTCTTCATCGCTGGAGCTGAGGCTACTAGTGCTTGAAATATCCATGTTTTCTTTGTATGATTTTGACAAGCGCGTAAATACTTGCTCTCTTCTTCAGAGTGACAAGCGAGTGTCAGAAGCGTAACGTTGCCCGGCGCCACCTTGTGTACTGGAGTATTTCTGTTTTACATTAGGCGCCATTTAATGTCAGGGAATGAATTTGCATGTTCACTCGGCTCATCGTCAGCGAAAAACTCTTGGATGTGAACAAAAAAAACGCGTTGAAAAACGCTGCCGAATAACGCGTGCCGATATTCGTCCCGTTTTTGTACGGCCCTTTACATGCTGACACAGCACGGTAAAAATAGGTCTGGCAAAATGAGACTAACACTATGGGAATAAACATTACAACATTAGCCTACTGAATTTACCAAGGCAACAGGTAAACAGGAGGGATGTTTGCAGTAAACATCATCAGCAAAATTAAACAGGCCAGTCACAATGCCTGGCTCTTTTTACAGATGAGGCGAATACAAACTCAGCCAATATTTGAGAATTATATTAATACAGTTTGACACATTGTATATTACAAATTATCATGCAATGAAATAACACAAATTGAACGTTCTACTTTTATTCTTTTATGTTTTCTGTTGTTTTCTGTTTTTTAATATGAATAAATTAAACATTAATTGTATTGTATATGCATAGCCTATATATACATTTCACATTACATATATTCATATATCATATAGCCTATATATATATATATATATATATATATATATATATATATTTAAATACATACATAACTCAATATATATATATATATATATATATATATATATATATATATATATATATGCACGTACATACATACATATGTAAACTCTGTTTATTTTTTATACCTTGTGTATTTAGTCAACACCAGTAGTAGTAGTAGCAGTAGTATAACAAAACCCATTAAAAAAAGAATACTAACTCAAGATCCATTAAAATAGCTTTTTCCGAAGCTTACAACCATAGCGTATGGTCTTTGCTCAGTTGCCATAGAAATGGCTCAGTTGTTAAGTTTTGATCAATATGTCTGTTTTTTTTTAAGTCAAACTACCCAGCTATGGAAGCCCTGAAAGGCAAAGTGAAAACTTTTTTTGCAGGCAATGTTGGACAAAATGTTTATCTATAGAAATTATCCCCTACGGAAATCTCGTAGTGTATCTCATACTTTGGGGCTTAAATAGGCTGTTTTGAGAGTGAGAAAGCCTGCAGAAAGAAGTGCTTAGTGCACCATTATTTCAATGCGTGAATGAGTGACTTTCTCAGTTAACTAATTTAATGTCCACAGTAAAACATAGTGGAGCTGAGCATAGGCTCCAGTAGGATTCTATTTCATAGTACGCAGAAGAACCACATGCCCAATGTCTAGGTTGCGCACATACGCAGTCTACTCAGCGAGCAAGTGAGTAAGCAAGAGAAAGATGGATTGATTAATGGTTTTTGCATGTTTTAACGTTACCGATACATCACCACCAAAACTCTGATTAATACGCCAGACACACCCAGGAGCAAGACACACTGGTAGACCGGTGAGACACACACATGATTTGGAGATATATCCGCGGCCCCACGGTTAATCCATGTATCAGGCTGGTCAAATGAACATTCTGATTGATACCGGATCATAATGAGGAAATTATGTATTACATTCTCTAAAATGTGAACATAGTAGAGAGCAGAGCAAAGCTGCACAGCTGCTGTCAGCTACTGCTGTGTTCCCATTAAAAGAGACACTGTGCGCATTTATGCACAAAGTTGGGCATTTGAAAACAGCAACAGCACTGACAGACTGGAAAATTAAAGGGGTGATAGAATGCAAAACCGATTTTACCCTGTCGTAGTTGAATAACGACAGTTTGGTGGGTAAATATGACATACATAGAAGCTCAAAGTCCCACTGACACCCCTTTACTATGAAAATCTCATATTTTGAAACTGCCGCTGAAAACGGGTGAATCCCAACAAAGCTAGTTGCTTACGCAAGCATCTCAAAATCAGGAACCTTAAGAGAACAGTCACGCCCCAAAATTTACATAGGCTACACAACTGACCTGAGATCAGGTAGTCTTCTGAATCTAGCTAGGTCACGCAGATCTCTGCTATTCCATTACAAAATTCACTTCTGAAACTTTTTTATGCGAGAAATCAACTATGTAAAGCTCAAATATGGGCCGTTTTACGAAAATGGATGGCTAATTGCAAATTTTGTCCAACTGTGTGTCGGAGTTCAGCGCCGGTGCTGCCTGTGTTGTTGCCTTGCCGCGTGGCCTGCCTTCCTTCACAGACCCCGGCCTGCTCTGAGCTCGATTGAGCTCCGTTATGGCTTGCAGCCCACAGCACTTGTTAAGAATTTCCTAAAAGACGTGTTTGTTATAATTTCTGGAGGAAGGAGAAGAGGCTGGGGTCGAATTGAAAGTTAAGCAAAAGGTTTAATGAAACATCACGATGAAAACAACAGTCAAAACACAAATGTTACACTGCAGCTGACAGCGGACTGATCTCATGCTTCTCCTTGCGGAGTTACAAAAGAACAGTCCTGAGACATTCTCCGGATAACTCCTATATTCCCCTACACCTGGGTGGTTCCTCAAAATGAAATCTTCCCGTATTGGTCAGATGTCTCTCAGGTTAAGGACACACCTCTGATTAGATTAACTCCAGGTCACAGACAAGGTCATTTATCTTGGTAGTGCTGATTATTCTCAAGTTTAATTCTCGAGTTTGCATTTCCTTTGTTCTAACCCAGACTTGGCACCAGGAGGTTGGAGACTCAAAGAGACGTTTCTCTTTATATGTTAATAGTTGGTTTTAACCTAATCTATCTGCAAGAAACAGGAAGAGAGGGGGAGAGAAATAGCCAGCTGTTTTTACCTTAGTAGGCTAGTCATTCTTCACAAAAATTCATTAACTTGAAATCGGACACCATTGTTAGCTTTATAAGACATTTAGGGAGATCTTGTATAAGTGGCGTGACGAAATTCAAACTGTAAATATACACACATTATGCGGTAAATGAAGCTAACTATCCGTGATTTGTAGCTAGCTACACATAGCTAGGATTGAAGGGACTGTCATAGCTAACGAAACCCCTAATCTTCACAAAAATTCATTAACTTGAAATCGGACACCATTGTTAGCTTTATAAGACCTTTAGAGATATGTTGTATAAGTGGCGTGACAAAATTCAAACTGTAAATATAGCTAGTTATGCTGACAGCCAGCCAAGATTAACTGGAACTGTGGTAAGAGATTGCTGGTGTAACAAGCTTGCTGACCGCGATATCACTCTCACACACGGGCCATTTAGCTAGCAGGAAGAGGGGAGCTGCAGGCCGGGGTCTGTGGAGGAAGACAGGCCATGCAGCGAGGAAGCAACACAGGCAGCACCGGCAGCTGAACTACGACACACAGTGTAACCAAATTTGCAATAAGCCATACATTTTCGTAAAATGTCCCATATTTGAGCTTTATATAGTTGATTTCTCGCTTAAAAAAGTCTCAGTAATAGCCCGACAAACAATGTATAACTTTGCAGTGAAACCTGCTGTCGAGTCCCCCATGTGTTTCTATGTAGTTTGCTCAAACCAATCAGCGCGTAGCTGATTCTGAATATTCATGAGCATACCATATTTGGAAGAAAAGCTCTTGTTCCAAATAGAGCCATATTCACAGGGTAGTTAAGGGCCTAATAAAATAGCATTCTGGTAATTTTCAGCCCAACCAATGTTACATACTCCATTAGGAGACCTTAAGGAACAGTGTAAAATACCCTATATAATCATTCTATCACCCCTTTAACATTCCTACCTGAAGTTTGCACCTTGGCAGTCAGGACTATTTTTATTTTTATTTCTGCCATTGTTCTGCCAACTGTGTTCTTATTGAAAGGCAACATTTATATGCCACATTTATAATTGCAATTATGTATCTATAGAGAGGGACAGAAAGAGGGACAGAAAGAGAGAGAGAGAGAGAGAGAGAGAGAGAGAGAGAGAGAGAGCTGCTATTTTCATTTTCACAGACCACTAATTAAGCAAACCTATAGTACTTTTTGTTTTTACTCCCCAGCAAATTGTCTGCCTTTGTCTAGGCTGTTAGTGATGGCTGCTAAAGAATTATCAAGTTAATCATTAACTGTGAAGTCAATGTTTAGAATAATCTAGTATCTGTTGACAGCAGTGGGGAAACTGGTGGATTTAAAACAACAGCACTGAGTAAGTTTAATAGTTTAAAGGTGCAATATGTAATACTGACAGGTAGTGTTAAATACAAGTAAAATAGTTACTGCAGTACAAATTCAAAATTATTGAGCACCCCTTCCTCCCCAGACAGCATACACAACAAAGGCATCGTAAGATCTCATAACGGTAGAGACAGATTAACGTTACAGGGTTCTTTGTTGATTTATGTTTATCAAAGTGTAGCACATAAGTTTAGCTGCCAAACAGTCACTGTGACCTGTAACCTGCGTGAGCTTCAAGTCTGTGAAGGAGGGGCTGGGGGAGAGGACTCTCTCCAGTATTTTGAATTTGGACAGCAGTACCCATTTAAAACTCTAGCTCTCAGTATATATTTCTCCCTAATGTTACTTTGAACAACAGGTGAGAATGTGACATAGTGTGGTGGAAGTTTTCCTATGAAGCAGCAGAGTTAGTGATATTCATGATGAAATCAAAACGAGTAACGACTGAGAATTAAACCAAAGTTTGGTCTTTGAGTATTTATTTACATTTGCAAATGGAGAAAACACAGTTTCAAAGGTACACGCAGCACAACTGAAAATGTCTTTCTAACCTAAAGTCTAAACATCCAAACATCATATAGTGAAGACCTCTGTTAAGCCACCCCTCTAAATGTATCTTTTAATATGGTCATAGTTGAAAAGAGACATCATTAACAGTCCCACCATTGTCTCACCTTCCCCTCTGCTCTCTGTTCCTAACATTAGCCTAAACAACAGTTTATCTCAGGAGGCAGAAGGAGACACGGTTTGTGGCCTTCTCCACTTCTATCTAAGCAAAAGACAACAATGTGAAAAAGTTCAAACTAGTAAAACTAAATAACTCTACTGGGCTATAGTTCACAGTTGCCAACTATTTCACTTGGAGCCTTTTGAATCTACACATGAAGAAGCTAAATCTTGTGGCGTTATAAAACAATCAGTAAAGTTAAAACTCGTAGAACACGAACAGCGGTGTCCTGTTTGAAAGTCCTGTATTTGTTTAACCCATGCACCTGCCCACCCTCAGCAGACATTAATACCACATTTTATTACTATGTGACATGACTTCCTGCTTTGCTCATGTCATAAGTACTACAATCACCAGAAGGGTTTGCCTAGCCTTACAATAGACATGAATATGGGTCGTAATTGTTGCTTGTACAAACAACTTTTGGGGTTGTTTTTCGGAGGACAGTCTCAAAAAGACTTTTAAAAATACCTTTTACAACCAAAATCCCTTCAAGTAATTAATAAAGCAGAACAATTATTATAACTCCACATTTCTGAACTATGACAATGTAATGTAAAATAAGTAGGTGCCAGCAGACAGGTCTTAGTTCCTGCTCAGTGTTAATACACAGTGGGATAGCAGGAAATACTCCTAGGGAGTACAGTACATAAGCTCTCTGTTTCCCTCTATCTCTGTAGAGGAGTCCATTGTTTATCTACATGTCTGCAGCTTACTACATCACAAAAGCACTTCCATCATCCTAACACTGGACTTCCTGTTACAGTAAAAGCCCACCATCTAGCCATTCATAAGCTTTTAGTTCCCATCAAATCTTAATGGCAAAAAAGCCATTCATTTTCTGAATAGAGCTTCGCATATACACATTAACATGATCACAATGCATGCATACGCAGACACAAACTCCGGCTTCTGAAACCAGCTTCTTTGTGTTGGTGTGTGTGTGTGTGTGTGTGTGTGTGTGTGTGTGTGTGTGTGTGTGTGTGTGCGTGCGTGTGCAGGCCCAATCATGATTGCTTTTCCTGGAATTTGTGTTGTGCTTTGGTTTCACCGGAAGAGCCACATTAATGCAGTGGGGGGATGAGAAAGGGGAGGAGAGGAGAGGGGAGAGATCATCTTACTCTTCTTGAATAGTTGTTTTAGCATATTCTTGTTTACTGCTTAACCACTAAACTAATGCAGATTAAATTACTTGTCTGCATTCATGAATAGAAGAGTAGATTAGAAATATAAAAGCTTCTGCTTCATGAGTAAAATGCAAAATTGTCTTCTAAACCCGTGAGTACAGAGTACCTTTGCAGTACAGATAAATATAAAAGTAAATAAAAGGTATTTAAAACTAAAATAAGAATAAAAGTAAAAATATAAACTATAGAAGAGCAATTAAAGACAACATTACAAGGTAAAATGACGTGTGGTGGGATGAATACAAGGTAACTGAACCAGCCCCTGTTCACACACACAAAATACATTCAGTGTGTAATCAGCAGCTACTTATTTACCTTACACTGCCATAAGCCTGCAAAATCTAGTAATATATTGTATAAAACTTTACCAAAACTAGTCATGATACAACTTTAAATGATCAGTCCATCAACACTGACTGCAAAGTCCGTATAAGGCCAATACCTTCACATTGGCAATAGTTCCTTCTCATCAGTTTTTCACACCCTTGCACCACTATCCTCCTTTCTTTAGTCATATACTGTATTTTCAGCAATTACTTTTGAATACACCCATGTGAATAAATCCTTTGATCTAAGTTTGAAGGCTTTTATAAACCAATTTCAACATTATACGTGTAGTACTCGAAAGTGAAATTATCAGCAACGCCACCTTAGCATTTTCAGCCAGAGAATACACATTTGTCAGTCTCAAAACAATAAGATTCTCACAAACACAGGCAAGTCCACAGATTAAGGCTGTAGCTAACTACAAAAACGGGTAGTTGGGCTGGGCAAATGGCTTACTACTACACTGCATAATCAAAACAGATTAAATAAGCACAAGGGCATACCTAAAACCCTTGCTAAACCCAACACTTCTGTGTTAATACATCTTCACCTAACTACTGAAATAAATATTTTTACCCAGGAAAAACACTTGGTGAATATATATATTAAAATACTCTGGGTAAAACTATGAATGACGATGAGAAGAAGAACATCAAAAAGAAGAAGAAGAATCACCATTAATGTTAAAATACAATAAAATGTCAAGCAGAATTAAAGCTATAATCAATGAAAAAGAAAATAAGGCATGTTTTAGCTAAAACAAGATCAGATCAAGACAATATTCAGATAAAACATGAAGGCAGTACAAAACTAATAATTGAGACTACCCCTCATTTACAGTAAAAGGCCCAGGCAGCACTTCTGTCCATGTGCTGTAAGTTTTACGTTGTGACAACAGAAACCTATTTCAAAGAATCGAATGATGCACGGATGATGCAAGTAGTCTACAGTAAAACGAAACTAGGACAATGGTAACTGTATTGATAAAATCATGGGTAAAACATTTGTAATCACACTGTCATGATGACTACTCTGATAGTCTCACTTAATGCAACTCCCAGGACATGCTTGTGTGTGTGTGTGTGTGTGTGTGTGTGTGTGTGTGTGTGTGTGTGTATGCATGCGTGCGTGAACTGAAACTGTTGAAAGAGTGCTCCCACCTCTAGCTGTGATGGGTGGGGACTTCTCTGATTTCTAGGGCTGAAAAAAATCTGCTTGTTTTCTCTACTGGCTATATGTAACTTTCAGTTTGTGTTGATTCTAGCGGAAGCTTTGGACAAAAGTGGTAGTTCTTTTACCACACATGCTGTCATTAAAGGTCTTTTCTTTATGGTGCTGTATTACTGAGTTACTGTTACCAGGTCATATACCTGTGATGAATGTTTTGCTCAGACATAAAATCATTCATTTACAGTAAGAGAATATGTTACAGAGTGTTGCACAGGCTAACTTAGCCTACTTTGGATGTATCATGAGCTAAACCATGTTATCACTGTCACTGTGTCATGAGCGAAATAATTTTGAGTTTGTTGTAGCAACCAACGTAATAATAATAATAATAATAATAATAATAATTATAATAATAACAACTTAGATTTATATAGCGCGTGAACCCCATGAAACAAGTACACATTAACACAAGTACATGGGGACAAAAAGAAAATAGTAGGCGAACGCTTAATGGAAGGGGGATGTAAAATAATGTAAGCCATTTACGCACAACTACATTGCATATTGGTAAGTAATCTTATGAATGAAATAGGCGAGGGCCAATTCAGTGTCAGTTTTGAATCATTTACAATACCATAATTGTCTCAATCTTTTGAAAGCCTGACCAAGATTGACTCAGGTTTTCGCCAGTTGTCTCTAAGTCTCCCTTTTAGCTTTTAGTTCTTTGTTTAATTTCCTTTTTTCTTTGATGGCTCCTGCCCAGTATGAGCTATAACTACAACAGATAACATATAAAATGAAATACAATAAGGACTATATAAAGAAATCTATCTAATAAAGCGGGACGACTCTGTGTGTGTGTATGTAAGTATGTGCGTCTGTCTTTGAAATATCTCATAAACACTTGGTTTCCTGGGTAGGCTACCCATTGAACTTGGGGTTTGGGTTTTGGAGCAATTTGGACAGCATTGGGTATTGGTAACACACACACACACACACACACACACACACACACACACACACACACACAGAGAGAGAGCATATATAGTGCTACCTTTAGTGGGAAAGGGTATTTGGCTGAAAATCATAATATAGCTGCATGTTTGTATTTTGTTTAATTAGATTCCCAGTTGCAGTGGCTTGGCAAACAATGGTAGGGAGCCAAAAGTCACATAACTCACAAGTTGATAATGCTGTAAATGTTGATTCATCTGCTTGACATTAGCTGATGAAGATGGACTTGTGTGTTTGAGACTCATGAGGGAATGGCCAAATATGAGCATCATGTTGTGCCTATTCCCAAAGAAGCCATAAAACCCTGAAATGCTGGGTTATTTCCTGTAAAGTGCTATGTGAGAGGAACATATGGTTCTCTTTTCTCGCCATTGTTGATCTTCCAAGTGATAGCAGCAAAGTTCACTGGAACAGTTAATTTTAACAGTTAAAAACACTTTACTTCTAACATAACACAACACAAAGAGACAAAGGTCAAACAGAGTGTATGTCTGTATGAGTCTTAAGTTAGCTTGTAATTGTACACTGTAAAAGGATGAGGCTGTATCTCTGCTATTGTTTTAAAATGTAACAAATCCTATGAAAAAACCATAAACTAACATATTAATTACAAATATGTTGTGTGTATCCAAAGCCTGATATATCTTATTCGTCTGTGCCGTAGTTCCATTGTGGTTCCCAATGTTGCACTGGGTAACAGGTTTCTTCATTACCATGAACACAGAAACACTTACACTTACACTTGCTGTGCAGTGGAAATGACAGCATCGCCGCCAGATCAGTAAGTCAGGCAGTCAGGAGACACAGAGAGTCTCTAAACGCCGAAAAAATAACTGGACTTACCGAGTCAAATGGGGATTCTACCGGGTAGCCGATCGGCACTGTTACTGACATCAGAATGAAATTACAATCCATTGAAACTGCTCATGGAGGATCTTCTACATCGTCAAGAAGAGCTTAATTCCCTACTCTCCAGGTTGAAGCCTGCAGGGATCTCTCATTCACCTGTTGGCGAGACAGTCCTGTATACCACCCCATGGCTTCTCGCATCAAGACGGCAGGTAAGGGGAAAAAAAAACTTTCTCTTCCCCTTTTCGATCCCTTGGGGAAGGAGGATGGGTCTTTGTGACTAGATAATCGGTTTGCCCTTCTTGCCGACCCTGAATCTAGCTGGGAAATCATCACGACACCTGACTCCAGAATCATATATCCAACAATGTCCAGGAAATCGAGGAAACGCTCCTCCCGCCACTTCTCCAGCTCCTCGCGGCCTGGCTCTCCCTCATCGCTGCCGTTCGGGTCCAGCACCCCAAGGAACAAGCAATCCCGGCTGTCGCCTCCGCCTGCTGCTGCCTCCAGGGAACACGGGGGCTCTCCTGCCCCTTCTTCGACCGGGTCCGAGTGTGAGCCTGGGCTCCCACTGTCTGGAGTCTCCCTGGCACCTACTCCCTTTACAAAGTCCACATCCAGTGAACGTGCAGCGCCTGGGTCCATGTTAGTTTTAATAAATATACTTCTGAACTGTGCAAGGTAGGCTGTGGTATACCACAAGGGTCAGTACTGGGCCCTATGCTGTTTTCCATCTATATGCTCCCTGTTGGTTCTATCATCAGCAGCTTTGATGTTCAGTTTCATTGTTATGCAGATGACACACAGCTATATGTCCTTCTATTACAAAATAACCATTCACAGATTCTGAAATTACAGGCATGCCTGGCAGAAATTGAAAATTGGATGGGCAAGAATTTCCTGCTGCTTAATGCAGACAAAACAGAGCTGCTCATAGTGAGGCCAACCAAATATAGCATCCCAGTGGAGAAACTAATTTTAAATTTTAATGACTGTGTGATCACAGAGCGTGACACTGTTAAGAACTTAGGTGTCACCTTTGACAAAACTCTAACTTTCCGCCCACATATAAAGGCTATCACTAGGACTGCCTTTTAATATCCAGACAACATTTCTCGAATAAGACCAATGCTATCAATGCATGATGCAGAAATGCTAATTCATGCGTTGTCTCATCAAGACCAAAAGCCTCCAGTTCGTACAAAATGCGGCAGCCCGAGTTTTGACTAAGACAACAACATTTAGCCACATTTCACCAGTTCTGGCTGCTCTACATTGGCTACCTGTGCAAGCCAGGGCTGCTTTTAAGGTTCTTCTTTTGACTTATAAAGCCCTAAAGGGACTTGCGCCTGCCTACCTAAGTGAGCTAATTCCTATATCCCAGTACGTCCCCTTTGTTCTATGGATGCTGGTCTTCTGAACGTCCCAAATATAAAAAAAGATCAGCTGGTCATCGGGCCTTTGCCTTTTGAGCACCCTCCCTCAGGAATGGTCTTCCATCCAACGTTAGGGAGGCAGGCTCAGTGGATATTTTTAAATCTGTGATGATTGGAGTCCGGCTGGCTGTGAGTGTCTGTTTTTTATTTTTTCCTGTGTGTGTTCCTGCCTGTGCTTTTGTAAACCGTTTTTTGTCTTCTTGTTTGAGTTGCTACCTTCCCCGTCACCCAGCCTCGGTTCCTGCACCAGCCTGCCTCAGCTCTCGCCACTCTGCGCTTCAGTGCTTCCCCTGCTCGTCTCTCAGCCCCGGTCTCTCCGTGTCTCTGTTCCCGGCTCCAGCCCCCTGTGCCCGTGCTCTCCTCCCTGGCATCCACCTTCCCACTTCCCCATCCTCTTTCCCATTTATTTCCCCAATAAAGTATCTTGTGCTGAGCTCTGTGTTTAGGTCCGTTCTGTCCTAACCATAACGAAATCCAGACTTAAAACATTTCTTTTTTCAAATCATTATGGACATAATTTCTGTACCTTTTTGTTTCATTGTTTATTTTATTATGCACTATCATTCGTTGTTTTATGTCATGTTTTAGCAAATTTTAACCTGTGGAATTACATTCCTTTTGTGTTGTTGATTTTATATTTAATTCTGCCTTTTAGATTGGCTAAATTGTAAATTGTCAATTTTGTTGTGAAGTGTTCTGAGACCATGGTTCATGGTGATATTTCACTATGAACGACAACAAATTGGATTGTATTGAATTGTGTCTGTGTGTATGTGTGTGTTTGTGTTTCTGTGTGTGTATGTCTATGTGTGTTTATGTGTGTGTTTCTGTGTGTGTGTCTCTGTGTATGTGTGTGTGTGTGTGTGTGTGTGTGTCTAGGTGTGTGTTTGTGTGTGTGTTTCTGTGTGTTTATGTGTGTGTGTATGTCTGTGTGTTTGTGTTTCTGTGTGTGTGTCTCACTGTGTGTGTCTGTCTCTCTGTATATGTGTGTGTCTGTGTGTGTGTCTGTGTGTGTATCTCTGTCTCTGTGTGTTTGTGTGTGTACGTGTGTCTCTCTGTGTGTGTATGTGTGTCTCTGTGTGTGTGTTTCTGTGTGTGTGCCTCTGTGTTTGTGTGTGTGTGTGTGTGTGTCTAGGTAGGTGTTTGTGTGTGTTTGTGTGTGTCTCTGTTTCTGTGTGTGTGTCTCTGTGTGTGTTTTAGTGTGTGTCTCTCTGTGTGGGTGTTTGTGTGTACGTGTGTGTGTCTCTGTGTGTGTGTATTTGTATGTGTGTCTCTGTGTGTTTCTGTTTGTGTGTCTCTGTGTGTGTATCTGTGTGTGTTTCTGTGTGTGTCTCTGTGTGGGTGTCAGTGTGTTTGTGTGCGTGTCTGTGTGTCTCTGTGTGTGTGTTTCTGTTTATGTGTGTGTTTTGTGTTTCTGTATGTCTGTCTCACTGTGTGTGTGTCTCACTGTGTGTGCCTCTCTGTATATGTGTGTGTGTGTGTGTGTGTGTGTGTATCATTGTGTGTGTGTGTATTTCAATGTGTGTGTTTCTCACTGTATGTGTGTGTCTCCCTGTGTATGTGTGTGTGTGTGTGTCTCTGTGTGTGTGTGTGTCTCTCTGTCTCTGTGTGTTTGTGTGTGTCTGTGTCTCTGTGTGTGTTTCTGTGTGTGTGTGTGTGTGTGTGTGTGTGTGTGTGTCTAGGTGTGTGGAGGATTTGTGTGTGTTTGTGTGTGTGTCTCTGTCTGTTTCTGTGCGTGTGTGTGTCTCTGTGTGTGTTTTTGTGTGTGTCTATCTGTGTGTGTATGTGTGTGTGTGTCTCTCTGTCTCTGTGAGTTTCATGAGGTGACTACCTCATGAAGCTCATTGAGAGAACACCAAGGGTTTGCAGAGTTATCAAAAAAAGGGTGGCTACTTTGAAGAATCTAAAATATAAGACATGTTTTCAGTTATTTCACACTTTTTTGTTAAGTACATAATTCCATATGTGTTCATTCATAGTTTTGATGCCTTCAGTGAGAATCTACAATGTAAATAGTCATGAAAATAAAGAAACACATTGAATGAGAAGGTGTGTCCAAACTTTTGGCCTGTACTGTATGTATAGTATATATATATATGTGATTTGCTCCCAAGATCACTTAACTGACAGGGTTGCAACTTAAAGAATGCAGGTATATGGGCACAAGAGTAATTATCGTCAGATTTTAGGGCCATCCACACGGAGACTCTCTTTGGTGTAAACGCACATGTTTTGCATTGTTTTGCCCGATCTTCCAAACGGATCCTGTAAACGCACTGCCTGGAGATGCACTTTTTAGAAACCTGGTTCCAGGGTGAAAACTGTGCTTCGTTTGGACGGCGAACCCGCATACTTGCATATCGATGATGTCACCCACCGACCTATAGCCTTTGACCTCTTACCCGACATAAAAACATATTTTGATGAAAAACAAACGTATGATCACGTACAAGGTGTATAAATTGCAGATTGTGATTGTTTTTTGTTTTCGGGAATGTAAAACAACCACAAGAAATACAGCAAGTAAAGCCGGGATACTTGTTTGATAAACATCAGTTCTTTTGCAAATATAATTAGAGCGTGTCGACTTCTAGAGAAACCACACCTACAAAATACTGGTAGTGTTCTGGCACGAGACAGACACACACAGACTCACACAGTCACACAGACACACACACACACACACACACACACACACACACACACACACACACACACACACACACACACACAGACACACACACACACACACACACACACACACACACAGACAGACACACACACACAGAAACACAGACACACACACACACACACAGACAGAGACACAACACACACACACACACACACAAACAAACACACACACACACACACACACACACACACACACACACACAGACACAAACACACACACACACACACACTGTACACACAGACACACTGTACACACATTAGTGATTTTCATTACTGTTAACCACACTTGATGTTACCTCCATAACCAAATGGGGCCAAATCAGCCAAGATTATAATTTTAACCTTTAAACACTGTTCGTTGCTACCCCCCTTAATTTACTGTTCACGGTCAGATTGGACCGGACAGTTTTACTGCTCTTATTTTAAAATAAATACCTATATAATTGACAAAAAGTATTTTAATAGAACATTTATTACAATCTTCAACGCGTGTGTGTGTGTGTGTGTGTGTGTGTGTGTGTGTGTGTGTGTGTGTGTGTGTGTGCATGGATGTGTGTGTGAACATTGGTGGTTCACATACACAAGTGGTAACACAACAACATGAACTGACAACATGAACTGTGTGTGTGTATGTGTGTGTGTGTGTGTGTGTGTGCATGGATGTGTGTGTGAACTTTGGTGGTTCACATGCACAAGTGGTCACACAACAACATGAACTGACAACATGATATATATATATATATATATATATATATATATATATATATATATATATATATATATATATATATATATATATATATATTTTAGTTGTTTTTAGTTTTTCGTTTGGAGGCCACAGTTCTGAGACAAAAGGGTTTTAAAGGGGATAACAATAATATATATATATACTATATATATATATATATATATATATATATATATATATATATATATATATATATATATATATCAGCCATATTTGATTCAAGCCTGTTAATTAACCCTAAACCCAAACTAAATTATAACTCTTTCGAAAGCCTTGTTCTTAATCTTCAACATCCAACACGGAAATCAGTACAGCCAATTATATTTGTTGTTGTCTACCGAGCTCCAGGTCCGTATTCTGAATTTTTATCTGAATTCTCAGAGTTTTTATCATGTGTAGTCCTTAAATCAGACAAAGTACTTATTGTAGGTGATTTTAATATCCATATGGACGTTGACAGCAATAGCCTTACTACTGCTTTCAACTCATTACTGGATTCAATCGGTTTCAGTCAGAGTGTGCACAAGGCGACGCACTGTTTTAACCACACCCTCGACCTTGTGCTGGCATATGGTTTTGAAATTGAGGATTTAATAATGTTTCCGCAGAATCTGGTATTATCAGATCATTTTTTAATTACTTTTGAATTCTTGTTACCTGACCATACTAAACCAGATAGCAGCTTCTACACTAGATGCCTATCTGACAGTGCTATAGCTAAATTTAAGGAAAATATTCCTACAGCATTCCAGTCTATGTCGTGCCTTAACATAACAGAGGACCTCTATGTTAACCTCAGTCCCTCTCAAATTGATACATTTGTAGACGGTGCTACAACTTGCCTACGGACGACCTTAGACTCTGTCGCTCCTCTCATAAAGAAGACGATAAAGCAAAGGAAATTAGCTCCTTGGTATAACTCCCAAACTCGCAAATTAAAACAAATCTCACGAAACATCGAAAGTAAGTGGCGCTCCACCAAAGTGGAGGAATCCCGTTTGGAATGACAAGACAGTCTGAAAACCTATAGGAAGGCCCTAAGAAAAGCCAGATCAGACTATTACTCATCATTAATAGAAGAAAACAAGAACAACCCAAGGTTTCTTTTCAGCACTGTAGCCAGGCTGACAGATAGCCACAGCTCTACTGAGCCATCTATTCCTCTAGTTCTGAGTAGTGATGACTTCATGAGCTTCTTTAATGATAAAATTATAACAATTAGAGATAAAATTCATCATCTTTTGCCCTTAACTTCTAACAGTTCATCTTTAAATGCAGGACCGCTAGAAAGAACGACGACTCCCGACATATACTTAGACTGCTTTTATCCTATAGACCTTCAACAATTAAAGTTAAAGATATCCTCAGCTAAGCCGTCTACCTGTCGCTTAGACCCCATCCCAACGAGGCTACTCAAAGAAGCGTTACCCGTGGTAAACAATTCATTATTAGATATGATCAATATGTCTTTACTAACAGGTTATGTACCGCAGTCATTTAAAATTGCTGTGATAAAACCTCTTCTGAAAAAACCCACCCTAGATCCTGAGGTCTTAGCAAACTATAGACCTATATCTAACCTTCCCTTTCTATCCAAGATCCTTGAGAAGGTGGTTGCTAATCAGTTATGTGATTTTCTACATAGCAACAGTCTATTTGAAGACTTTCAATCAGGATTTAGAAAGAATCATAGCACGGAGACGGCACTGATGAAAATTACTAACGACCTCGAACTGCTGCAGACAAAGGACTTGTCTCCATTCTTGTTCTACTAGATCTTAGTGCTGAATTTGACACTATTGACCATACAATCCTTTTACAGAGACTGGAACACTTAGTTGGCATTAAAGGAATCGCACTAAGCTGGTTTAAGTCCTATTTCTCTGAACGATCCCAGTTTGTTAATGTTAATGATAAACCCTCCAAGCACGCTAAAGTTAGCCATGGCGTTCCTCAAGGCTCAGTGCTTGGACCAATTCTATTCTCCTTATATATGCTTCCTCTAGGTAATATTATTAGGAAACACTCGATTAACTATCACTGTTACGCAGACGATACCCAATTATATCTGTCAATTAAGCCAGATGAAAGTGGTCAGTTAGCAAGACTTCAAACGTGTATTGAGGATATAAAATCCTGGATGACCCACAATTTCCTGATGTTAAACCCAGACAAAACTGAAGTTATTGTGATAGGACCAACGCACCGCCGAACTTCGTTTTCGAAAGATATAGTTACTCTGGATGGTATTACCCTGGCCTCCAGCACTGCTGTCAGAAATCTAGGAGTTATTTTTGATCAGGATATATCCTTCAACGCCCACTTAAAACAAACCTCAAGAATAGCCTTTTTCCATCTTCGTAACATTGCCAAAATTAGGAATATCCTGTCTCAAAACGATGCTGAAAAACTGCACAATGCTGCAGCACGTGTTCTGACGAGAACTAAGAGAAGAGATCATATTTCTCCTGTATTAGCTTCTCTGCATTGGCTTCCAGTGAAATATAGGATCGAATTTAAAATCCTCCTCCTGACTTAAAAAGCTCTAAATGGTCAAGCACCATCATACTTAGAAGAGCTCATAGTACCTTATTGTCCCACTAGAGCACTGCGCTCCCAGAATGCGGGGCTACTTATGGTTCCTAGAGTCTCTGGAAGTAGACTGGGGGCCAGGGCCTTCAGCTATCAGGCTCCAGTATTGTGGAACCAGCTCCCAGTCTGGGTTCGAGGGGCAGACACCGTCACCACATTTAAGAGTAAACTGAAAACCCTCCTCTTTGATAAAGCTTATAGTTAAGGAGTGAGGAGTTGCAGCGTCCGCCTAACCCGGCCCACTGCTTCTCCTCGTAGTCATCAGTTTTATATACTGTATAATTAATAATCTAGCGAGAGTAGAGGGAGGCAGGCCAGTACAGCCCGATCCGGTTAGGGAGAGTTCTAGCCCGACCAGGCACCTCTCTTTAACCTGCCTCTCTTAAGTTATGCTATTACAATTCTAGACTGCCGGGGAGGCTGTTCCTCCCTAAGACACACTGAGCTGCTCTCTCATCTCTACTTGTTACTTTTGTATGCATCCTGTCCAAGAAATGCTTGCTTGTTACTAATCTAGCTCTGGGGAGTTTACTCCCCGGAGTCCTTATGTTTCTAGCATAGCTCTGCGATTCTCGGCATTTCCCGGCCGCTTCCTGCTGCGTCCTGCTGCGTCCTGCTGCACCCGCCGCACCCACCCGTGCTCTGCAGCGCCACGTCACATCCCGCAACGCCCTGCTGTGATGTTCCTATGCACAGAGTAGTCAGGATCCGGTATAGGAGACTGCACTACTCAGTATGACACGATGTGCCCTGCTATGACATGAACTTCCACGATAACCTTCGAAGTCACTGTGACTTCTAATGTGACTGTTATCACCACTGTTCATCCCGCCCCCAACCGGCCCGTCAGACACCGCCTACCAAGAGTCTGGGTCTGCCGAGGTTTCTTCCTAAAAGGGAGTTTTTTCTTGCCACTGTCGCAATAGCCACTGCTAATGCTTGCTCTTGAGGGAATTACTGTAATTGTTGGGGTTTTGGAATTTATAGAGTGTGGTCTAGACCTACTCTGTCTGTAAAGTGTCTCGAGATAACTTTTGTTATGATTTGATTCTATAAATAAAATTGAATTGAAAAATTGAATTGAATATATATGCCAAACAACAACAAATAAACATAACCACAGTACAACATCATTCAAATTTCAATTCACAGGATAGTATTAACAATGGGGATAACAGCTGGGATGAATGACCTTCTAAATCTATTTGTTCTGTTCCACTTTAATGACACTCTTCAAGTGTAGGAAAACTCAAGACTCATAACAAAACGTGCTTCATCATCTCAACATCATATCCCTCTGCCAACATAACTGTTACTGAACTACAGGCAGGGTATAACATGTTAGATCGCTCCCTTGTTAACTCAAGGAACAGAATACACTATGAAGCTACAATTAATCATTAATCATCCGCAAATTTAATAATGTGGCGCCGTTCCTGATGGCTATGGCATTCATTTGTTTATAAAACAAATAAAAGAGGAGAGAGGACACAGCCCTGGGGGGACCCAGTAGAAGATAAAAGGGCATCTGATAAAACACTGTTCACTCTGACCCGTTGTGATCTCACTGTTAAAAAATCCATCAGCCAGCAGATCAGTCCGTTATCAATGTTATGAGTGTTCTTCAATCTGTCTGCTAAGACATGGAGCTGAATACAGTTAAAGCGGAGGAGAAGTCAATAAATAGCAGACGAACAAGGGACTTGGCCCCCTCAAGATGTTAGGGTTAAACCATGTTTAGAAGTGTCCCTGTTGTGTCGTCCACGCCTCCGCCCGACCTGTAGGCGAACTGGAGAGCGTCTAACTTATCCTGTACAGTGTCCAAAAGTGCATCCTTCACTAGCCTTTCAAAACATTTCATGACAAGAGATGTAGGTGCCACTGGTCACCGAGCCTTTGCAGTGGCTGCTCCAAACCTCTGGAATAGTTTACCTGTTCATGTAAGAACAGCTGGGACCATTGAAACGTTCAAGTCCATGCTTAAGACCCACTATTATTCATTGGCTTTCAATTAAAGTTGAGCTTTGATATCTTGACCTTATTCTTTTTCTACTGTTAGTTATGTTGTATTGTATATTGTGCATTGTTTGTGTTTATTATCTCATTGCTTTTTGGAGCTTGTTAAGAACTTTGGTCAACTATGGTTGGTTTTAAACGTGCTATATAAATAAATACAATTGAACTGAAATGAATTGGTCTAAAGTCATTGAGGGTCTTAGGAGTTTGAATCTTAGACACAGGAACAATTATTGAGTCCTTCCAAAGACAAGGGACCTTATGCAGCTGTAAGGACAACTGGAAAATGAAACAGAAGATGTCTGCCAACTGGACAGCACAGTTCTTCAGAACCCGACCCCAAATCCCCGACCTGGACTTTTCCTTTCTTTGACACCACGGAAGAGTTTCGTGACCATGAATTTATCAATGGGCACAATATTATTTACAGGATTACGATCAACATTTTTACAGACATCTCCTCACTAAAATCATGGAATTTCCAGTGTGAACAAATTTTCCATTTTGTCTTTATATAAGCACTTGGCAAGCTTAAGTTCCTTCTTCACCTGTTTCAATAATGCCCTGTTCTGTATCATCTCGCCCTGATTGAGGCAAAATGTTTCTTGATTGATTATGATTTTGACTGATTTGGAGACCCAAGGTGTATTATTTGGATAAATGGAGATGGGTTTACAGGGGATGATCATTTCCTCACAAAAAGATATATAGGCAGACACTCCCAGGCTCCCTCCAGGATCCTTGCGAGAGTGAAGATCTGGTCCATTGTTCCACGACCAGGACGGAAATTTTGTTCTTTAGCTATCAACATTGATAAAGCATCTAAAAATACCATATCACCCCAGCTATTTCATTATTAAAATATTAAATTTGTTTGGCAAAACATATTCCCCAAAATTATGAATATACTTTTTTTACAGTAAGTGCTGTAATACAACTAGCAGGAGACAAGTTATAATTGAGGTAAATTTGGAGACACTACCTTATTTAATCATTAAATTAATGAATATTTTGTTGGGTATTGTAGTTTGTAGACGGTGTGGTGGAAAATTTTCTTGTTTGCAGCAGGGTGTATTTCAAAAATGACAAGATGAAACAAATAAGGACTATTTGAGAATGAAACCAAAGTTTGGTCTTTGAGTATTTATTTATATTTGCAAATATAGGAACACAGTTTGACAAGTACAACAGTATATTTCCGGGGACAGCTCGAGTCGGGGACAGGTCACCGAAACCACCGGTCACCATACCTTAAGTCTTTCTAATTATTTATAGGATCACAAAAACAGTGTAATCAAGAAAAACCATGATTTGCTCATTAAGTTCAGTAAACTCTTATTTAGTCTTGTGTTATGAATAACATGACCAGTTTGTGGTTAATTAATAGTATGTAGAAACCTTTTAGTTTAGAAGTTGATTAATCAGATTCCCCACAGTAACAGTCTTTTATTCACTATAACAAAACATAAAATCATAACTCATAATATTGTTTCTCACTGTTTCATCCCTGGAGAAGAAGTATAAATACACAGAAGTTTACACAAAAGTATAAATTAAGTTTTAACTGGAGGTGTACTGCCCTCTGGAGGCTCAGAGCTGTAACTATAGTAACAGAAAAGACTTCAGGCGTTCAGGATCAATCAAACACATGGGGAGATTATTAACCAATCAACATCACAGCAGATATTTTCTAACCCAGTTCCTGTTTTTAACAGACCATCCAACCAGGAGAGTTTCACATCCGTCCAGCAACTGAAGACACTGACTGGAAGTCTGTTTAGTTATTTATACACAGGAAATACACAGGCAAATTAATTTGCACCAAAATGAGGGAAACAAAATGAATGTTTTTGTGTCTGAGTCTCAGATCTGCTTCTCAGTGCAGAGTGTGTGTGATGGTGAACAGACTGAACTTTGATTCCAGCAGCTGATGTTCAGTCAGTGTTTCTGTCCACAGGAGAGACTCTCAGTCCTGCAGAGGACTCAGAGACACTGAGGAACCAGGAGAGACTCTCAGTCCTGCAGAGGACTCAGAGACACTGAGGAACCAGAAGAGACTCTCAGTCCTGCAGAGGACTCAGAGACACTGAGGAACCAGAGGAGAGACTCTCAGTCCTGCAGAGGACTCAGAGAAACTGAGGAACCAGGAGAGACTCTCAGTCCTGCAGAGGACTCAGAGACACTGAGGAACCAGGAGAGACTCTCAGTCCTGCAGAGGACTCAGAGACACTGAGGAACCAGGAGAGACTCTCAGTCCTGCAGAGGACTCAGAGACACTGAGGAGCCAGGAGAGACTCTCAGTACTTCAGAGGACTCAAGAGACACTGAGGAACCAGGATAGCAGACCCAAAACCCAGGATAGAGAGTCTGAGTGAATGTGGTGTTGAAGGTGTGGAGGTGGATCAGTGAGTCAGAGGAGACTGAGTAGAAGGACAGAGAGCCAGCAGGACAGTCCACATACACTGCTACTCTACCAGAGACAGAGGAGGAGGAGATGTCTGCTACTCTACCAGAGACAGAGGAGGAGGAGATGTCTGCTACTCTACCAGAGACAGAGGAGGAGGAGATGTCTGCTACTCTACCAGAGACAGAGGAGGAGATGTCTGCTACTCTACCAGAGACAGAGGAGGAGGAGATGTCTGCTACTCTACCAGAGACAGAGGAGGAGGAGATGTCTGCTACTCTACCAGAGACAGAGGAAGAGGAGATGGATGTTGTTCTGTTATTGTGCCAGACAGAGTAACCATCATCAGAGCACTCCAGACTCCAGGACTGATCATTACATCCAAACACACAGTCATCACTGCCTCCTCTCCTCCTGATTCCTCTGTAACTCACTGATATATCAACCTTTCCTCTCCTCTCAACCTCCCAGTAACAGAGACCAGTCAGACCATCTCTACACAGCAGCTGAGACCAGTCAAACCTCTCTGGATGATCAGGATATGGCTGATACTCCACCACTAATGTCACCTTCCTGTTGTTGTCAGACAGTTTGAGTTTTCTGTTCACTGTGTTTGTGTCCAGTTCCAGCTGACAGACATCTGATGGAGAGAAACAGACACAACACAGCAGCAGATTATCATCTGTTGATTTATTAACTCTTGTGTTGTCTTCCCGTCAAACTGACCTGGTCTGTTTGCCTGTTTATAAAGCATGAAGTATAAAATATCACCCAATTCTATTTTACACCTTCTAGTCAACTTTTTTTTTTTTTTTTTTTTTTTTTTTATTTAACCTTTATTTAACCAGGAAGAAACTCATTGAGATTGAAAATCTCTTTTTCAAGAGTGTCCTGGCCAAGGCAGGCAGCAGTACAACCACACATACAGTACATGCAAATACAAAATACACAAAAACACTAAGAACACAAAACAACTGAAACAGCAAATCCCTCAAAGTCAACCACAATCGTAACCAAATCAGGTAAAACATCTACAGCCAGATGTGACTGCCTCCAAGCAGAGGTGTCAAAAGTATTCACATTCATTACTCAAGTAGAAGTATAGATACTAGGGTTTGAAAAGACTTTTGTAGAAGTTGAAGTATCAACTCAAGCTTTTTACTTAAGTAAAAGTGTAAAAGTACTGGTTTCAAAACTACTTAAAGTATAAAAGTAAAAGTAATGTAAGGCAGAGATCTTCAACAGGGGGTCCTCAGAGTCATTGCAGGGGGGCCTCCGAATTATTGTACATTTCTGAGTCTTTAAAAAAAATAAAAAATAAAATGCCTTAACATAATTCCAACATATTATTAGCAAATATAAATTCCCACTGATGATAGGCTTACTGGCCTATAGGTAAGGTAGTCTAAGATATCTAGTCTAAGATATCAGCCCACAGATACAGTTAATCCTAGATTTACTGTGCCACATACAGTATGTCACATACAGTATGTAACATTAAAATATGATTTATAAAATCATGCCAACAATTAATATTTTAATAGCTTATGAAAAAACGTACGTAAGAAGGCTTTAGGTTACCCTAACAGTTATTGTAGGCCCAGTTTAATATGCAACTTAATTTCATACAATATGTAGTAGGGGGTCCCTGCTACATCTCACTTTAAGTTAAGGGATCCTTGGCTTAAAAAACGTTCAAGACCCCTGATCAAGTGGGGGAAATGCCATTAAGGACAACAGCTTAACTCTAAAACGCGGGGACAAAATCATATGACTATAATAATGTTACAGTATATTAAAATAATACCTGCAAACTCAGAAGGGCTGAAAAAGGTGACACGTAGGCTACATCTCTTCTGTGTTTTTCAGACAACGGCAGCTACAGTCAGGTGTCAGACTCCTCTCCAGTGAAATATAGACACACTTTACACCGTTTAGCTTTCAGCATTTTATCATGTTTAGTCCATCTTCTAGCTAACGCTAGGCTAACCTGCTTCCAACTGTAGTGTTGACTAGCGTCCCGTGCGGCGATGTTCAGTTCCCTCTAACGTCCGTTTTCGGAGCATCGCGCAGGCACCTAAGGCACCGAAATCCGTGTTGCTATTCGGTCCGGTAGATAACGGTCGTTAAGACACCGGTGGCGTATTAGCACCGGGTCTGTACAGGTGTTATGGATCGCGTACAAACCAATAGGGTGTCGGAATAGCTATGTTTATACTTCTCATCCAACCAGAATCAAATTCACTCTCTCCGGATGGAGCGATTTGGATAGGTTTTTTGTGTGTGTGTTTTTTTGAACGATGACTGACGAGCTGGAATGAAAACAAGCCGAACTGAAATATGAGTAACGAGGCTATTTTTAAAATGTAGGGAGTAGAAAGTACAGATAATTGCGTGAAAATGTAAGGAGTAGAAGTAAAAAGTATGCTGTAAAATAATTATTCCAGTAAAGTATAGATACCCAAAATTTCTACTTAAGTAAGGTAACGAAGTATTTGTACTTCGTTACTTGACACCTCTGCTCTGGAGCGGCACCAAGCAGGGCTGCCCCCCCTTCACCATTCCTGTTCGCTATCACAGTATAACCTCTGGCTTTTTGGCTTTGTTCAGAGGAAGGTTTCAAAGGCATCACACCATCTGACACAACTCATACATTTTCATTATATGTGGATGACTTGCTCATGTACATCTCTAACCCAGCCGCTTGCTCCCTGTGTTTTATACATTCTGAAACGGTTCAGTGCATATTCCGGCTACGAGCTCAACTATCAGAAAAGCGAGCTCCTACCGATAAATTCTCTGGCTATGCAACTACCACGCTCTTTATCGTCATTTAAGTTGTTGGAGGTTGGATTTCCCAAACTGAATAAATCCCACCTGCACATATAAACACAAAACTGCTTTGCTAGTTTCATCGTTTTGTAACTAAGACATCTGCTGAAAAAATAATTGTATTCATTAGCATGATTGTCGTACTGTTTAGTTCAAAAACATCCAAAACACCAAAGTACGAAAACATAGCAGACCAGACGCGAGCTTTAAATGGTATCATCTGCATCAAAGACCTATACAAGGATGGCGTATTTGCATCCTTCACAGAGCTTTCCTTCCTTTATGATTTGCCTAAATCACACCTCTTTTGCTTTTTCCAGATTAGGGACTTTGTCAAGAAAACATACCCCCCTTCCCAAACTGCCCCACTTTGTTCACTGTGTTGTGTCACTTGTTAAAATTTAAAATTCAAATAAAAGAAGTTTGAAAAAAACAGACCAGTTTCATAGATTGATATGTGATGACAATGTTTTATTAGTTTTAAGTAGAAGCAGAAAAATATTGATGTAGAAATCTGTGCACATACAACTTAATAACTTAAGAACAAACGATTCATGAACCAAGAATATGGATCAATAAACTTTGCATTCCTCTGACCCTAACCCTTGTATGGTGTTCAGGTCTGTCGGACCCATTTTCAATGTTTGCTAAAAGAAAAATTATGCTATTTATTATTTCTTCTAACTCAAACTCATTGGCCTTGGCTCATTTTCTGTGAAGATCATAAAAAATAACGACTTTCAATTACTGCACAAAGTACACCCCTCCTACACATAAGTATTACATATGACTACACATGGTACACCCCCCCTACACATAACTATTACATATGAGGTGTTCGGGTCTACTGGACTAGTGTATTTGAATGTAGGTGCTATGAAACTATGTTGTCTTTCTGCACTTGCTATTCCCACACAAAGTTACAAAATTGTTACATTTCAAGCACTTTCCCCTGTTCTCATTAAGTTCTAAGAAATAAGCACCATTAATGATCAAAAATCTTTTTTCTATTTTTTTAACCTTTTTTATAATTGATTTCCTTGTTTTATCACAAACAAATATGAAAAAAATATGAACCATAAATTATGCACATATCATTGGTAATTGAGCTAAAGTAAACATCTGTTAAGTATTTTTACATAAATTGTTATGGCTGTATTGGTTTTAAAAGCCTAATAATGTGGTGGATCCACCAGACCCGGGAACATTGGCTGTGTAACAAAAATAAGATGGGGTTAAAATAATTAAAGTTAAAAATTAAAAAAAATTAAAGTTGTCAAAAGTACAATTGCCACATGCTGCGAACCAATTATTTTTTGATCAATGCTACATAGTAGATACAGTATATAATATAATTCCCCATTCACCCGATCCTGGGCGTCCTTCGCAGTATCTTAGCTATTCCTAGGACTGCACTCTTCTGGACAGAGATCTCAGATATTGTTCCTGGAATTTGCTGGAGCCACTGTCCCAGTTTGGGGGTTACAGATTACCACTGGAATCACTGTTGCCTTTTTCTAGATCGTCTCTAAGCCCTTGCTGTTTTCCAGGCGTCTGTGTTCCTTCTTCTTGATGTTGCAGTCGCTGGGGTGACTGTTCTTTTGCGGGGTGAAAATGTTCCATCAAAACAAGTTCCTTCCAGAGACTATTTAGCAGAGCCACCGTCGCTGCGTCAGGAGCTTAGCGCCGCCCAAGACGATTGTAATTGGTTTAAAGAACTGCAAACATCCTTTGACCGTTTTTTCTCCTATCCAGGAGTGTACGTATGCTCCTGTTGCCAGAACTTCCTCTGCAGCGCTGTGGAGATAGGGCTGGCAATGTGAGACTACATTTTCACGCGTGGAGTTGGCAAGCTAACCTTAGCCAACTAACAAGTCGTCTACTAGCTGTCTGGTTCCGTTGTGTTTTCATGGATTCTATGGTCTTGACCCTCACTGAGTGAGCCCTGACCAGAATACGAACCCCACTCTCCGGTTACGAAATTGATGTTTTTACCACACACTTTGTGTTTAAAACTGCACTCTGCACACATGATGTGATTGGTCGCACTGATGGAACATAATTCCTATCAAATAGTCTGAATGGGTTTTTAACAGCATTTTAATGACTGTGTTTAAATTGACTACTCAGTTTGTTAAACCTGTTTTCTGAAACAGGCCCCTGGAAACAAACTGGAACACATTTAGAATATTAACATATCTCTGTATGACCAAAGTGAGAGCTGTGTCCGGGTTCTCGGTAGTAAGTCGGACTCGTTTCAGGTGAGGGTTGGCCTCCGCCAGGGCTGCGCTTTGTCACCAATCCTGTTTGTAATATTTATGGACAGGATATCGAGGCGTAGTCGGGGTGGGGAGGGGTTGCAGTTTGGTGGGCTGGGGATCTCATCGCTGCTCTTTGCAGATGATGTGGTCCTGATTGCATCATCGGCCTGCGACGTTCAGCACTCACTGGATCGGTTCGCAACCGAGTGTGAAGTGGTTGGGATGAGGATCAGCACCTCTAAATCTGAGGCCATGGTTCTCAGCAGGAAACCGATGGAGTGCCTACTCCAGGTAGGGAATGAGTCCTTACCCCAAGTGAAGGAGTTCAAGTACCTTGGGGTTTTGTTTTGCAGTGAGGGGACAATGGAGCGGGAGATTGGTCGGAGAATCGGCAGCAGGGGTGCGGTATTACATTCAATCTATCGCCCGTTGTAGACGAAAAGAGAGCTGAGCCAGAAGGCAAAGCTCTCGATCTACCGGTCAGTTTTCTTTCCTACCCTCACCTATGGTCATGAAGGCTGGGTCATGACCGAAAGAACGAGATCCAGGGTACAAGCGGCGAAATGGGTTTCCTTAGGAGGGTGGCTGGCGTCTCCCTTAGAGATAGGGTGAGAAGCTCAGTCATCCGTGAGGAGCTCGGAGTAGAGCCGCTGCTCCTTTGCGTCGAAAGGAGCCTGTTGAGGTGGTTCGGGCATCTGGTAAGGATGCCCCCTGGGCGCCTCCCTAGGGAGGTGTTCCAGGCACGTCCAGCTGGGAGGAGGCCTCGGGGAAGACCCAGGACTAGGTGGAGGGATTATATCTCCAACCTGGCCTGGGCAACGCCGGGATCCCCAGTCGGAGCTGGTTAATGTTGCTCGGGAAAGGGAAGTTTGGGGTCCCCTGCTGGAGCTGCTCCCCCCGCGACCCGACACCGGATAAGCGGACGAAGATGGATGGATGGATGGATGGACATATAAAACTGAAATTACAGATTATTGCGTGACTAATACATTTGAATAAACTTTAATGGGCCTCCTGCTAACCTTAGCAAGGTCAAAAGTTGCTGGATGTGTCATGGTTGTTGTTTCAGCTTCTGTTTAATTTTAATTTGGTTCCGATAGTCTCTGAAGTTGTGACAGGAGTTTTTTTGGCTGTACTGTAAGACTGATATCACTATACTTTTACTTAAATAATGAAATTAATATTTCATTGTTGAGTTCTGGTACTTTCCCAAGTAACGAGTAGTGAAAGGGATTACAATTTCCAAAACAGTAATTTTATACAGTTTATAATCAAAGGAGCTAAACGAGCAATAAATAACCTAACTAATTACTTTGTTTAAGGAGTAATAACTCACCCACTTCTTCTACATATTACATACTTATCATTCCAATATGCATCTTGCACATTACTTTGCACTATCACTTTTAGCACTTCACATCCCACTCCATGTATACTTGTCTTGATATTATGTCTTATTTGTATATTTGTATTTTTGTATATTATGTTGATATGTGCCTATATGTATATTGTTGTCTCTATTGTACAGTATGTGTCTGTATTACTATTTGTATGCTGAATGTTTACTACTACATGTCTATTTGTTGAATGTATAGAGAATTAACACCTACCAAAGTCACATTTCTTGTGTATGTAAGTATACTTGTCCAATAAAACTGATTCTGATGAATAAAAAGTAACATTTCACACTTCCTGAGTAAATTGCCCAACACTGTTGATGACACACGTATTCCTTGAAGTTGAGCAACACAGATGATGGTGACATAAAATGGTTGAAACTGCCTTTAGTTTGCTGCCATGGAAGATTTTCCATCGACCATTAATGTGCACTTTAAATATGAAGAATATGCTTTAGGCATGCAGTACATATCTTATATCGAATTTGTATATCATTTGCGCAAAAACTGCACTAAAGGAAGCAGCATACTAAAACAAAGACCTAGAGTAGAGCAATGTTCTAAAGATTTTTGCATCATCAGTACACCTATTTTAACACACACACAAGTTAAAGTGATGGTTACACTGAATCTTTTTGTGTATTTATCAACATGTGCATAAGCAATCTTAACTAGTCGTTTTGGTGTCTAAGCTTAACTGTGGTTGGAGATGTTGATCAGTTGCCCAATAACGTTACATCGCAGATAGTTATTACAGCAGCAACAAAGTGTTTCCTGCTGAGTCCTAATCGTCGCTCGTCTGCTACATTCCCCTACACATCTCTAAGAGCCCTGACAGACCCTAAATCACACTGAACTCATCTTTCTCATTCAAAGAAACATTTCGTCTGGACTTCTCTCTGCTTGCTGCTCACACAGGCGGCTATCTCGATTCACAGCTTTAAACAGTCACACTTTCACCGTCAATTCAACCGTTTCTCCAAAACACAACATTCAATGACATCATCTCAACCACTCATAGCTCCACTTACTGAACTTTCAGCCATCAGCGTGGGTCTCATCTGTCCTCAGCAGGTCTGCGTAGAAAAGGAGCTTCAACTTCATCAGACGAAGTGAAGCGGCGCTTCTTATCCCTCATCAGAGTGTGTGTGTGTGTGTGTGTGTGTGTGTGTGTGTGTGTGTGTGTGTGTGTGGCCACTCCTCACTATGAAATGTGCAGTCTCACTGGATGGACCTTGGTCACATGATAAAATGTTACAGTAAATAGAAACTTCCTCACAGCTAAAACAGATCTCTTTTAGCATCAAATCTGGCCTGGTTTCATTGGTGTTTCAACATGACCTCTTTAACTTCCCCTCAGTGGTGTAATCTACGTGACATTAGACTACACCACTGCTTCTCCTCAGCCCTTGGTATGACAAAAAAGCATAATTGAACGGAGGCCACATGGAGAGCAGAGGGAAAGTGGGTGGACAAGGAGCCGGGGATTGAAAACGCACCTGCCCTCGTTCACTTTCGGCCCAAACTATCATTGATCGTTGAAGTTATAGGCTTAGCGCTATAGGGCGCTTTCACGATAGTTCGGTGGACTCGCTGCGAGTCGGGGGTGAAGTTGCAGCATTGTGGCATTTTTCATTTGGTTCAGTTTGCGTTTACACTGCACATTGTTTTGATTTTAAAAAAATCATGCCAATGATTTTAATAATTTAGAATTGTATGCACTAAAATGTATGAATAAAGGCTTTCATTTAATTATTATACAGGAAAATTAAAAGTAACATTAAGTTACAATTTAAACAGGTCTCATTTATAAACATGGCGTATGCACAAAACAAGGCTGAAAAGGTGCGTATGCCACTTCCTACGCAAAGGTTGTGATTTATAAAAAACAAACTTGACGGGAGAATGTGCGGTCCTCCACGCAAACTCTGACCCATGTACACACATTTTGGAGACAAAATAGGAATTGGTGACGCAGATGGTGAGGTGTTGAACTGAAGTCAGACTGCAGAGAGTAAATGGGAATAAGATTACTCAATATTTTCTAGTATTGATGCCTCACACATATTCTTAAGCTCCATATCATCCACGTTACCATGAAGATGAAATCCATAAACACCTCCAACTCAAATCTTAAATACAAATTTGTTCTTAATATTTAATCGGCGCTGTCTCGCCGTCACGTTGTCCGCTACGGAGCGCAGGAGGAGGAGATGGCCCGACTGCATGGAATACAGGATAGCATCAAATACCCTAGATAACTGCACAACACAGTGTACATAACTAAATATATATCTTTAAAACTGAAAATACAGCCGTTAAGCTCTCGCGCAATCGTTACCCTTAATGTCCTTGTTATCAGTCTGAACTTTAATACTGTTTGTAACAAAACCTGCATGAAGAAAAGTGTTTTTGCCTATTACAATGTATTTTGTCTTAAAATTGTATTTTGGGGTAGGGGGTACCACTAGTTGATGCTGTGATTTTGGCAAGGTGTTAACAATCACAAATTGTTGTAAATATATAACTACTGTGGTGACCCCGTGCGTAATGCTGCATGATGGCACTGCTGGTCCTGCAGGAGACATACGCTAATGGAACAATCAGGAAAAAAAGAGACTTCAGGGACCATCACGATGACTGGCTAATATGCCGATTTAGATTTTCTAAAGCTGAGCTCTTGGATCTATGTACTGAATTGGGTCCAGTAGTGGGCAACCCGCCAGAACTGTGCAATCCCGGTCCAAATAGGCTACAGGTCCTCGCCACTCTGGGGGATACCGGCTGTTTCCAGAGGGAAATGTCAGACAGCTTAGTGTTTTTTTTAAATAAATATTATATATCCTGTCCTTTAATTTTATCATTCTGGTCTTCGGTTGTTCATGAAATTGAAAAATATTTTGGGATTAAAGTGCCACTGGATCCCAGCTTGTGTATCTTTAACTGTGTGCCAGAAACAAAAATAATGTCCATAATGCTATATACTGCTTGCCTTTCCATTCTTCATGTTTGGATTAAAGAACACTCTCCTACTTTAAATCTTTGGCGCGAAAAACTTTTGCCACTGCTACCATATGAAAGAAGGGATAATGTACTGGATGGAACTCTGGATACGTTTGTAAATGATTGGTCTCCCCTTAAAGATTATTTTGGCCATGAATGGCAAGCAATAACATGCATGGATTGAGAAGAAGAAACCCCCCCAAATAATGTATTTAAATATGGTCTACGGTCTGTATAAAACCTGTGTGCGATGTCTGTGTCTACATGAAGTACAAAATTTACACTGGTAACTAACTAAACGAAGGCGTAGTGTTAGAATATATTTTTGAGAGTAAGAGTAACAGGTTTGTAGAGTTCATGATGCTGACCTTGTTGCCTTGTTTCCCAGGGTTATGAGAGGCCATCTGGTTTCACAGTGATTTAACATTATAAAGGGAGTCAGAGATTATTGCCTGAGACAAAAAGGTCTTCTCTGATCAGGGGGGGAACGAGGCAACAATGGTCAGTGTTTTGCAAGCGCGTAATTTGTGACACAGAGTATGAAGATGACCTGGCTCTCAGGAAACTCCTTAGTTTGTAGGAGATTAAAAACATACAGGTGTTCGGACCCAACAATAGCGACTTGTCTCTGTTGAGCTGAGAATGACAGAACTCAGGGTCATGTTTTCATACGGTGTGTTATATATCGTTAGCCGGCTGGAGCCAGAAGATCAGGACTATATCCAACTGATAACAGCACCACGGATGAAGCAGAGAGAATGGATAAAAAGTGAGGGTTCCTGGTTAGCCGGCATCAGATGCTGGGGGAAACTCTGTCTGTTTGCTAGGTTGTAGCGATAGACTATTTTGTCTTGAAGTAATCTGATCTTTGTGCACAAGTTTATTATATTTTGCAATATCATTATAATATCATTATAATATCATTGTTATTAACTTTAACTGGACGAATCTGGAGTCTTATTTTGAATCTTGAGTCTATTTCTCTGATCTACCAGTAAATGAACACTATTCAGTGACCATAGAATTGGAGTCAGATTAAGTCTGGCCTTTTTAGAGCCAGACCGGTCATCGGTCACATTTTAGACTAAAATCCTACAGTAGTAGACCTGTTAAAATTACTTATTTTTTATTTGCTGTTTATTTATTTTTTTATTTTTTTTATGCTCTTTTGTTTTTCTATGTTTATGGTAAGAAGAAAAATGTGAAAATAAACAATAAAAAAAAATAAAAATAAAAAAAATATATATTATATATAATCTTCAACTTTATCACTAAGGCTTGTTTGGATATAATATATAGTTATGTTATGTCCCCGAGTGATGTAATGCCTGCCGTTTTGAACATATTATTAATATATAGTCTATAAATCAGGGTTCCATACTCTGTGCAAAAACAGGCCGGAATTATAATTCAATTTGCAGCAATTCCTGAACGTATGAGAAGTTTTTTGCTTTTTCTCTGCCAGTCGTCATGATACGGTGTAACAACTGCCAGTGTCATTCATACACTGAACAGCATTCACGAGGTGCTTTGCATTGACTATTTATGGTTAAAAATGGGTGTGTACAGGGTGGGATAAGAGGCTGATCCACGTATGCACGCTTGTAGGTAATCTCTGATTTATAAAGGGAATATTGCGGGAAGGTGTTTACGTAGGTGGAGCGTTCAATGCAGTAGGTTGTGAGAAAGTGAAAATGGAACTCGTGAGCAGAAAAGGTTGTTATTTGGCAGTACTTTTATTCAAAAGAAGGCCATTCAAGTCCAGCTACATGTTCAATTTGCAGTGCTGATTTGTCTCATGGTAGCGAGGACCCTAAACAACACAAACCATGGCCACTGTTATAACATTTGGTATGAAACATCCAAAAGAATATGAGTTGTCCATGAAGGAAAACAGCAGCCAAAATGCAGCAACTTCAGGTACGGCAAAGGAAGGACTGTTTACTTCATTCATGTGTTTACTGTGTCCATGGACCGAGGATGGGAGTAGGATTCTGTATTTGGCCAAACTCCAAAAATCTGGATTTGTCATATCCCTAGTCGCAATTATTATGTTTATCTCTGTTACCAGAGGTGTATAAAGTACTAGAGACCCATACTTGAGTAAAAGTACAAGTGCTCTATCAAAAAAGTGACTTGAGTAGAAGTTGAAGTGCTGTTAAAGCACCCCACTTAAGTGGAAGTACTAAAGTATTCAACATTTTTTGGACTTAAGTATTGCAAGTAGTTTATTTTAAAATGTACTACTCAAGTACTAAAAGTAAAAGTACAAATATGTGTTATGTAGTTATTAAAGAAAGCAGTCAAAAAAGTTTTATTATAACTTTATTTTGAACATGTAAATAAAATAAAACATCCGAAAAAAAATAGTAATAAAAGAAAACAGTTAAAAAATAAAACTCCATAATTTCCAATACTTAAAGACCTCGATTTACACATTCAAAAAGGAGTAGGAAGAAGTAAAACTTATGTACTCCTACCCCTTTATACCTTTTCTTTCCTATTATATGAGTTAGCTACATGGCAAAAAGTCAACAGAGATAATAAATCTGTAATCAATGAAAATATATATTTTCAGAAATTCTACTCACATTGATATAGTTACCCAAACACAACAATAATTATATACATACTACATATTGTTCAATTTAAGCCCAGGTAATTAATTAATTACACTGTGTTTATCTGTACCTCTGGAATACAATTTTTTGAACATCTTTTTGAATTGGAATATGTTTAGACATTGCTTTAATTCATTACTTAGTTTATTCCACAATTTAGTACCACTGACAGAAAAACTGAAACTTTTCCTTGTAGTGCGAAAACTGGGAGTCTTAAGATTTGACTTTCCCCTTAAGTCGTAGCCCTCCTCTCTTTCAGAGAATCTTTTCTGTATGTTGCCAGGCAATAAATTGTTTCTCGCCTTGAACATGAATACAGCTTTTTGAAATTCGACTAGGTCAAGTAACTTTAATGTTTTAGAAAGTAAAAATAGTGAACTAGTGTGTTCCAAATATCCAGTGTTATGAATTAGTCTTATTGCTCTTTTTTGAAGTATAATTAATGATTTCAATGAATTGTGATATGTGTTACCCCAAACCTCTACACAGTAATTTAAATATGGTAACACCATTGAACAATACAAAATGTGGAGTGATTTGTAGTCAAAACTGTGCTTTGCTTTATCCAAGACTGAAATACTTCTAGACAGTTTTGTTTGGATATATTTTATGTGAGATTACCAGCAAATTTTGTCATCTATAATCACTCCAAGAAATTTCATTTCACATACTCTTTCTATATTGACACCTTCTATCTGTAACTGTACATGATTAATTGATTTATGATTACCAAATACCATGAATATGGTTTTACTTACATTTAATGATAACTTATTTGTGTCAAACCACCATTTTATTTTTCTGAATTCTGAAGTGATTATGTCCAAGAGTTGCTTAAAATTCTGACCAGAACCAAACTTATTTGTGTTGACTGCAAATAATACAAATTTCAGTAATTCAGATACTTTACATATATCATTTATACTAATCCTGAGCCGTTCCAATTTATTAATTAATATTTCATGGTCAATTGTATCAAATGCTTTTTTCCAATCAATAAATACCCCAACTCCATATTTCTTCTTATCTGTGAAATTTGTAATTTCTTCAATGAGATCAGTTAAAGCTAGTGATGTTGACCTATTTTTTCTGAATCCATATTGACTGTCAGTAAGTAATTTATATTTATCAATGAATTTGTCCAATCTGTCATTGAAGAGTTTTTCAAGAATTTTTGAGAATTGTGGCAGTACTGAGACCGGCCTGTAATTTGTGAAATATGAGTTAATGGTTTTGAGATCCCCTCAATTACATCTTTTACGATCTTGATATCTATATCTATTTTGAATATCATATTGTTGGAGTGATGTTGACCTATTTTTCTGATTCCATATTGACTGTCAGTAAGTAATTTATATTTATCTATAAATTTGTCCAATCTGTCATGGTTTTGAGATCCCCTCAATTACGTCTTTTACGATCTTGATATCTATATCTATATCTGTACTACTCAGATATCTAATGGAGTTCAACTTTTTACTTGGTATTAAGGCAGTCACAAGTAGTACATTGCTGGATATATGAAGAAGTACATACATACAAATAGGTACATTAATGTCTCAGCTGTTATAACTTTATAACAGTGGGTTATTAATCACTTATTAACAAATACTGAAATAAAATGTGTGATGTACAGGAAAGTTAGCAAGCTAGCAACATACAGAAAAACTAGCAGGTTCACATCACAGGGTCAAACATTCAGTACTCATTGCAGACTGAAACAACTCAGGAATAGCTTCATCTGCTACAATAATAGCTAAATAGAAAGAGTACAAACATCGTCTCTGACTTCTGAACGGGCGATCGCTGTAATGAAAAGAAACACGACGCGATCTCGGGGATTTCTTACCTAACTAATTACCGTACGTAACTAACGTACTGTAACCTACACAGTCTCCGTAGCGTAGCTATGCAGCACTTAACAAATTTATCAGAGTAAAAGTATTAAACTCATCGAAAATATGTACTCAAGTAAAAGTGGAAGTAGGAGGAAAAAAATACTACTCCAGTAGAGTACAAATACAGCCTTTTAGTACTTAAGTACAGCAGTGAAGTAGTTCTACTTTGTTACTATACAGCTCTGTCTGTTACAATATTTATTATTGAAGGAGAGTAGATCATCAATGTTACAGCTGATTCAGAACTTCACAGTCATATACTACTTTACATCCTCTCTAACAGCATCACAGGAGCTGCTTGTCCTCTAAACCTGAGGACACTGTGACGATGGAGGGAGGACAAACACTTCAGGCTGAATCCTGATGATGTCTAAAGGCGCTGACACACCAACCGGATTATCAGCCGTCGGACAGTCTGGCAAGGTCAGTGACTTGAGTCTGTATGGTGTGTTCCGTCCCGTTGTCAGTCGGAGGAGCTGTCAGCTTTAATTTGGGCCGATTAAACTTGTTGAATCGGCCAGTAGCCAGTCTGACTCAATGACCAATCTGATTGGTGGAGTGCTGGTACGCGCAGAAAGTACGCTCAAGTTGGCATTGCTTCGGTGTGTTTGGAGGCACTTTTTGAACCAACTCGGGAATCCGACTGATCAGTCCGACTGCCTTTTCTGCCGTTGGTTGGCCGTCTGGTTGGTGTGTCAGAGCCTGAGGGCATTTTCACACCTGTAGTTTGTTTGCTTTGGTCCAAATCAGTTGGTGAGGTAGTAAACTTGGAGCGATTTGCCCTCAGTGGGTTCGGTTTGGTTTGGTTTCACACCTGGAAAAATCCAAGCGTACCAAAATGCGTCATTACAAATCAGGCAAGAATGTCCAGCCCTCTTATTGGTCGGATATGTCTGGGGGCGGGAGAAAGAAAGTAAATACGGGAAGAAGTCAAACCAGCTCATTTCATTAAAATGATCAAACATTGTTTCACGAGAGACGTTACTACGTCTGCTCTGGTCACCGAGACTTTGCTCTGCTCTACCGGCGTCTGTCTCCAATTTTAGCGGCAACTGGTTTGACCACGGCGATACGAGTGACGGATGGCGAGTTTGACTGCTGTCTATTTCTGTGATGGAAACACTGCAAGCTGCTACAGTTTGCTGCTCTGCTGCATCGCAGATTGCTAAACACACCTGACTAAAGGAGACACTAGCTCAGACTGGAGTATGTATAGTTGGTGCGGTTCAAGTACGGATCACGTTCTCACCACAAACGAACCGCTCCAGAGTTCGATTAAAAGCGTACCGAGACCCCCTCTTCAAGCAGGTGTAGAAGAGGAGCACACCAGAGTTCGATTGCCGCGTTCTCACCTTCCCAAACAAACCGCACCAGCGGGGCAAACAAACTCTAGTTCGATTCAACCGAACTAAAGGCTGTTGTTGTGAAAACGCCCTTAATGTGTTGAAACTCAGAAAAGAGTCAAACTGATGCTGGAAATCATGAAAATGATCAAATGACTGTACTCAAAATGGAAAGTATAGATTTGATTAAACATCAGAAAACATAGTTTTATAATGTTGATAAGAAAAATTAATGTTTTGTGTTTGAGTCTCAGATCTCCTTCTCAGTGCAGAGTGTGTGTGATGGTGAACAGACTGAACTTTGAGTTCAGCAGCTGATCCTGCAGAGGACACAGAGACACTGAGGCACCAGAACGAGGCCAGACTGTGAACCCAGGATAAAGAGGTTGAGTGAATGTGGTGTTGAAGGTGTGGAGGAGGATCAGTGACTCAGATGAGGAGACTGAGTAGAAGGACAGAGAGCCAGCAGGACAGTCCACATACACTGCTACTCTATCAGAGACAGAGGAGGAGGAGATGGAGGATAGTATCATATTGTGCCAGAAAGCGTAACCATCATCAGAGCAGAACAGACTCCAGGACTGATCATTCCATCCAAACACACAGTCAACACTGTCTCCTCTCCTGCTGATTCCTCTGTAACTCACTGATATAGAAACCTTTCCTCTCCTCTCCACCTCCCAGTAACAGCGACCAGTCAGACCATCTCTACACAGCAGCTGAGGACAGGGGTCAAACCTCTCTGGATGATCAGGATATGGCTGATCCTCTTCCACTATTGTGACCTTCCTGTTGTTGTCAGACAGTTTGAGGTGTCTGTATACTGTGTTTGTGTCCAGTTCCAGCTGACAGACATCTGATGGAGAGAAACAGACACAACACAGCAGCAGATTATCATCTGTTGATTTATTAACTCTTGTGTTGTCTTCCTGTCAAACTGACTTGGGTCATGGGTGGTGATGGCGCAGTGGATATGTCACATACCTTTGGTGCGGTAGACCTGGGTTTGAATCCCATTGTGATATATCAACCAATGTGTCCCTGAGCAAGGCATTAAACCCGTAGTTGCTCCAGAGGTGTGTTACCTCTGACATATATCGCAATTTTAAGTCGCTTTGGATAAAAGCATCAGCTAAATGACATGCAATGTAATGACTTGGTTTGTTTGCCTGTTTATAAAGTATAAGTAGTATAAAATATCACCCAAATCTATTTTACACCTTCTAGTCAACTCATTACCACTAGTTGTACAGTTTTACATTTGTTCTTTGGAATTTATGGTTAATAAACAAGTCTAGTGTAAAATAAGCAGAAATTATGAATAATTTTTTTAAGATCAGATCAATATAAGTTTATGGATGATCAGAGACTGGTATATGTTAATGTTTAGTCAGGATACTGTTTGGCATCCCATAATCACACTTTTGTCTTCCCAGGTCTGCTTTGCTTGTTTATAAAGTATAGAAAATCATAATTTATTACTCAATTCTGTGTTTCCACTTTTTAACCAACTTCATTACCACTAGTTTTATAGTTTTACACTTATTTTTTACATTCATGGTAAATAAACCTCATTTAAATGAACTTATATCTAATTTCTGAGTAAACTGAGGAGAAATTGTTTTGACACGTCAAAGGAGTTATAGAAACAAGTTTACAAAACTGTAGCTGTAAAGGTGTGTGTGCGTGTGTGTGTGTGTGTCTGTGTGTTTGTATCTTTGCGTGCGTGCATGAATTTGTGTGCGTGTGTTTGTGTGTGTGTATGTATGTGTTCATGCGTGCGTGCCTGCCTGCGTGCGTGGGTACAGGCGTGTGTGTGTATGCATCTGTGTATGTGTGTGTGTGTGTGTGTGTGTGTGTGTGTGTGTGCGTGCGTGCATCTGTGTGTGCGTGCGTTCGTGCATCTGTGTGTGTGTGTGTGCATGCGCACATGCATGCGTGCATGAATGTGTCTCTGTTTGTGTGTGTGTGTGTGTATGCATCTGTCTATGTGCATGTGTGTGCATGCGTTTGTGCATCTGTGTGTGCGTACGTGTATGTTCATATGTGCATGTGCGTGTGTGTGTGTGTGTGTGTGTGTGTGTGTGTGTGTGCGTGTGTGTGTGTGTGTGTGTGTGTGTGTGTGTGTGTGTGTAGCAGCACAAAGCAGTTCTGAACCATCTTCTTTCTAAGGCCGGTTACACACTGCGCGAGCGTGTCAGCTGCGTGGCATGTCCGTTTATATTTCGGCTCCCATGTTAGAGCTTACACACTGCCGGCGTGAGACGCGCGTCTCAGGCGTGGCTCTAGGCGCGGCTCTAGGCGTGCCTGCTAGAAATAGAACCGACGCCTATTTTTCACGTGAGACGCGAGCGTGTTGGAAGCGTTTCCAGGCAAAATAGAATGGGAAAATATGTTTATATGTCATTTAGACACGAATGCATATTAATAAATGACAGCTTGATGTTTGAAAGTCTAGGTTTTGACATCAATGTAGATATAAATGTAATACAAAATTTCAGGGAAAAGATTTTCCAATATTGCACCTGTCATACAGAACAAAATATTCTGTAACATATTTTGCAGTCAATACTGCCGATGTTGTCTTGCTTTAATCAAATCAGTAGGCTATATATAAATGATAGGATAGGCTACGATAACAACGTAGTGTGTGTTCTGAGTGATGGTCCAACATCAGATAGGCTAGGCTATATAGGCTCTTTACAGCTACACAAAGTTTTTATAAACAGACAGCCCACTTACCCATTTTTCAGAGTTTGAATCTGTCGGCCCTATGTTCCGAGATCAGCCCTCCCTGTACCTAGCAGTAGGATCAGCGCCGCGTCAGACACGCTTCTGGTGTGTAGGACACAGAAAAATCCACGCAGCTGACACGCAGCTGAGACGCAGCTGAGACGCAACAGAAATGCCACGCTCTCGTGACGCGTGCAGTGTGTAACCGGCCTAAGTTATTAGCTCCACCAAAGAGCTCAGTTTTACTGGAGAAAAAAACATTTGCACAAAGTTCACACCTGAACATCAAAATCAAACTGTCATCTGCTACAGAAAAGTTTCATTACAGTCTGCTGAACTGAGTCTGAATGAATATCAGAGCACTGTTGGTTCACCAACCGGCTTTAAGGTGCATTTCACTGACCAGAGACCAGATGCAAAGAAACATCTGTACGCTGTCTGAAGTCAGTGGATGTTCACGTTCTGTTATATGAATACCAGTTAATGAGTGAAACATGAGTTGAAATGTATTGATTAGTTCAGTTGGATCATTGTTTTCAGTTTGTTGTGTTTTTGGATTTTAAATCGATCGATTGAGTTCCAACATCTTTCGATCCACTAAAATAGAAACTCTGGACAAACTCATCAATGTACTTCAGTCATGAAAATGTAAAGATCTATGCCAAGAAATCTAGGTAGGTATTGGACGTCATCACAAAGTTGATTGCAGATTCTTGCATCTCTCAAACATGTAACTACACGTCACGGCGACGCAGACCGCAGCAACTGTAATTAGTCCACCTGGTCGTGGCTTGGTAGCATTGCATTTCTCCCACTCTTTACAGGTTTCTCCATCTCCTTAAACAACATTAAATTAGGAGAGGGTTCACTTTTCCTGCTACAGATTTCCCACCATGGTCATAAAGAACAGGAGAGACACTTTGTTTCTCCATCTACACCGCTAGAGTAGGTACTCGCTCCCAGGCTAACGCGAGTCACTCTCTCACACTCAGGCCACTTATGTAGGCTACGGCGAAAGTTCTGCGTAGAGCCTACGCTGAAGAATTAATCTGCCTTTAGACTCAACTCTCTTAAAAAAAAATGCCAGGCAACATGTTGCGAAACAAAATCCAACCTCAACCAGCAGTCTGCTTTCATTTGCTTGTGCTGATTGTCTGTCAGATTGTGTCCCTTCTGGTTTTTCCGGTTTTCCGATTTGATGATGTCTTGTTTAACTTTTAGGGTTTAGGGTACAAGCGGCCGAAATGGGTTTCCTCAGGAGGGTAGCTGGCGTTTCCCTTAGAGATAGGGTGACAAGCTCAGTCATCAGTGAGGAGTAGAACCACTGCTCCAGCTAGGAGGAGACCTCGGGGAAGACCCAGTACCAGGTGGAGCGATTACTTTTTAAACCTGGCCTGAGAATGCCTTGGGATCCCCCAGTCAGAGCTGGTAAATGTGGCTTGGGAAAGGGAAGTTTGGGGTCCCCTGCTGGAGCTGCTTCCCCTGCGACACGGCCAGAAGATGGATGGTTGGATGGATTGTTTAACTGCTTGTGCTGATTCCCTGCTTAACATTGGTCTGTATTCATTACCTGTATTATTCATTACTGCATGATGCTGCCTGACTCCTCTAAGCTCTTTTTTTCAGATGTTTTACTTCCTCCGGTTCTGATTTGACATCTGTTTCATTTATATATTTAACATCAGACAGAGGGACAACAGGTGAAAATTAACCTTTTGGCACATTTACAGGGATGTTGATCAATGTGCATTTACCCTGACAATTAGTAAATAAAAGAAATCAAACTTAAAACACACTCACACTTCCTCACACCAGGTTTTAACCACTGCGGTCCACTATTGTCCATCCTGCAGGAAGAAATAGTCACAATCAACTACATATACCTTCACTGAGATCCTCCATTAAACATGAACCAGAGTTCCTCGGTTAATGGCAGAGGAACTGTGTTGTCAATTTGTCCATACCTGAGAGTTTCCAGTCTCCAGTTAGGATCATTAAGTCCTGTGGACAGCAGCTTCACTCCTGAGTCTCCAGGATGATTATAGCTCAGGTCCAGCTCCCTCAGATGGGAGGGATTGGAGCTTAGAGCTGAGGCCAGAGAAATACAGCCTTTCTCTGAGATCATACAGCCTGACAGACTGCAAACACACACACAGACACACACACACAGACACACACACACACACACACACACACACACACACACACACACACACACACACACACACACACACACACACACACACACACACATGTTAGACACATTAGATGCTTACAACAGCAACAAGAACTGTCACTGATGGAGAATACTGTTGGTCTATCCAGCTACCAGGCCTGCTAGCCCTCCGAGCACATGCTGCTCTGTCAGGTAAGACTCGTAGAGGTGGGTTGTGTTAATACAGACACGGACTGGTGCAGAAATGGAGTGTGTAACAACACTTGAGCCACGGTGAAATGTTGCGTTTATATGGTTGAAATGACAATAAAACACACCTAATTTGAGTTGAATGCCTCACTGTCTATCTACGTCTGTAACCGCTAGACGTGGCTTGGGGGAAGCGAAGCAAGTGCATTCTGGGAGTTGTTGTCTTTCATCCACATGAGCCAAAAATACATGTTCTGGCTTTTCTCGGTCTAGAAGGCACCAACTTCAAAAAAAATAAATAAAATCACATTTCTACTACATAAATGACCCAGTTTAATACATATTCATCTTTCCAGCAGTGAACTATCCCTTTAATATTTAACATCTTACTCAGGTCCAGCTCTCTCAGACTAGAGGATTAGAAGCTGGGAACTGAGGCCACTGTGTTCATCCAATAATTAATATATGAAGAAAACAAGAGCTTTTAAATCAGCTAAACACCAACCTGAGAGTTTGCAGCCTGCAGTCTGGACTCTTCAGTCCAGCAGACACCAGCTTGACTCCTGAATCCTGCAGGTCATTGTTACTCAGGTCCAGCTCTCTCAGACTAGAGGACTGGGAGCTGAGTACTGACGACAGAGCGTCACAGCTTCTCACTGACAGGTTACAGCCACTCAGTCTAAAGAGGAATTAGCAACATATATTAAAACAATAATAATTTTTAATAATAATAAATAATTTAATCTGGATAGTTCTGTGTGCACCTACAGAGCTTTATTGGAGGCTTTGACCACTGGCAGCAGCATCAGAAGAGCCTCCTCTGAAACAGAGTATTTCTTCAGGTCAAACACGTCCAGATATTTTTCTGATGACAGTAAGATGAAGACCAGAGCTGACCACTGAGCAGGAGACAGTTTATCTGTGGAGAGACGTCCTAAACTCAGGGACTGTTGGATCTGCTCCACTAGAGAACCATCATTCAGTTCATTCAGACAGTGAAAAAGATTGATGTTTCTCTCTGCAGACCGATAAACATTAATCTTTATCTTGATGTACTCCACTGTTTTCTTGTTTGTCTCTGACATACTTCCTGTCTGTGTCTGGAGACCTCGTAGGAGATTCTGATTGGTCTCCAGTGAAAGACCCAGGAGGAAGCGGAGGAACAAGTCCAGGTGTCCATTTGGACTCTGGAAGGCCTCATCCACAGCACTCTCGTAGAACTGTATTGATGTTGTTTGTTCTTCTGCCAGCAGGTTGACTCCAGAGTTGGTGAATGTCAGATGGACATGAAAAGCAGCCAGAAACTCCTGAACACTCAGATGGACGAAGCAGAACACATTGTCCTGGTACAGTCCTCTCTCTTCTTTAAAGATCTGTGTGAACACTCCTGAGTACAGTGAGGCTGCTGTGATATCGATGCCACACTCTGTCAGGTCTGATTCATAGAAGATCAGGTTGCCTTTCTGCAGCTGCTCAAAAGCCAGTTTTCCCAGAGACTCGATCATCTTCCTGGTGTCTGGACTCCAGTGTGAATCCTTCTCATCTCCTCCATCATACTTTACATTTTTCCGTTTGGACTGAACCACCAGGAAGTAGATGTACATCTCAGTCAGGGTCTTGGGCAGCTCTCCTCCCTCTCTGGTCTTCAACCCCTTCTCCAGAAATGTAGCAGTGATCCAGCAGAAAACTGGAATGTGGCACATGAGCTGGAGGCTTCGTGATGTCTTGATGTGGGAGATGATTCTTTTGGCCTTATCATCATCTCTGAATCTCTTCCTGAAGTACTCCTCCTTCTGAGGGTCAGTGAACCCTCTGACCTCTGTCACCATGTCAACACACTCAGGAGGGATCTGATTGGCTGCTGCAGGTCGTGTGGTTATCCAGAGGCGAGCAGAGGGAAGCAGATTCCCCCTGATGAGGTTTGTCAGCAGCACACCTACTGAGGTGGACTCTGTAACATCAGTCAGGATCTCGGTGTTGACGAAGTCCAGAGTAAGTCGACACTCATCCAGACCATCAAAGATGAACACAACCTGAAACTCTTCAAACCTGTAGATTCCTGCTTCTTTGGTTTCACTAAAGAACAAATGAACAAGTTCCACCAAGCTGTACGTTTTCTCTTTCAGCATATTTAGCTCTCTGAAGGTGAATGTAAATGTGAACTGGATGTCCTGGTTGGCTTTGTCTGCAGCCCAGTCCAGAGTGAACTTTTGTGTTAAGATTGTTTTCCCGATGCCAGCCACTCCCTTTGTCATCACTGTTCTGATTGGTTCATCTCTTCCAGGTGGGGCTTTAAAAATGTCTTCACATATGATTGTTGTTTCTGGTCTGTCTGGTCTCCAGGATGCTGTTTCAATCTGTCTGATCTCATGTTCAAAATTGACCTCTGCAGTATCTCCGCCTGTGATGTAGATCTCTGTGAACATCTTATTCAGAAGGGTTTTGTTTCCAGCTTTAGCAATCCCCTCAAACACACACTGGAACTTCTTTTGTGAGTTGGATTTAACTTTTCGCTGGCATGAAGCAAGAATTTCTGAAAAAAAACATAAAACAATTAAATCAATGAGGGGTTGTTGCAGTTAAAGTCTGTGCACATTTCTGTTTTCCTGAAATCTATTTAAGATGAACTTGTTTAAAATTACTTATTATTCCTCAACAACAACTGATATGTTGTGTCCAAGTCATGCATCCATGAACTCCGTGGTCTCCAAAGAAACCTGAAGGTGTATGACTTAATTACAGAGGGATGGGAATTAATGTTGTCCAAGTTGTTTCTCACGGTGGCATCAGTGTGTGTAATTGTTAAACAGAAGAGGCAACAAAAACTGGATTGTCTAAATTTGTTTCATCAACTTTTGTTATTTGAGACACTTTACATTTTGTGTCTGTGGTAGATGTTTGCTTTGGTAGCTTGTTCTGTTGTTGTAAGCACAATATATATGTCTATCTTTGGAGATAAGAGGGAAACATTGGCTTCAAAGCTAGTGTTTGTTGAAGACATTGTGATATGTTTGATTTTTTGTTACATCCATTTTCTATTTAATAATATTATGACTTACCTGCAGGTTCTGAGACAGTGTTTGATAAATTCTTCACTAGCTCATTCTGATTCATCTTCACTAAAACTATTCTGGTCACATTAATGGTGTTCATACTGTAGGTCGAGAACATCTGGTCCACTGTCTTCATCCTGTTTACATTCTCCAGTTTGCTCTTTGCGATTGCTGGGAAGTCTTCAAGGGCCCCTTTCTGCTGCAGGTGCCACTTACATTTTTCAAAGTCCTCATCTCCCAAATCTTCTAAAGTTCCCAAGACAACCTCTTGAGGTGTCTCCATCTTTGGTCCCTGCAAAGATCCAAAAGAAACCAAAAAAACATTGTCACCTCATATACCTCGGTTACCTTCACTTTCTACATCTTTTTTAGCTCCACCCTAAGATGTTGGTATTTTCCAAGCTTCTCATATTCATTCTTCAATTTCAATTCAAATTGTATTTATAGTGTCAAATCATAACAGAAGTTATCTCAGGTCACTTTAAAGGTAGAGTCTAAACCCAACAATTCCCCCCGAGAGTCATTTGTTGCAACAGTGGCGAGTTCAGTCTGAATCTTGAAGTCCTACAGGATCTTGGATATACTGTATAAGATAAAACTTAATATGTGAATGTGCGATAGTCTTTGTTATATGACAGCCTGAATTGAGAATGTTTGGCTGGTTATTGACTTCTGTAAGGCTAATTATGTAAAAATAAAATTGAATGAGTTTAGAAGAAGCTGCTGAACAGGTTATGCGTTTTTATTTTGTGTTTTGTTTTGTTTGCCCAACCCTGTTTATGACAAACTTATTTACTGAAGTTGAATCACACAGATGCATTTACTTTGCTTCCCCATGAAAAGCCATGTTTAAGACTGTTTACTATTTACCATTGACCTTTAATGTACATTTTACATATGAGAAATATACTTTAGGCATGCAGTTCATATTTTATCTAATTTATCTATTATTCTATCAATGATATTTATCTAATTTGTATTTGTATAAACTGAATGAAACAGCATACTCAAACTGGTGCACAGTATAGCACATATAGATATTCAAATGATGACTACACCAATTTTATCACACACATGTTGAAGTGGCAGCTAAACAGTATCTGATTGTGTATTAGCAATGCCCGAAAAAAACTACAGAAATGTTTTGCAGTGTATGTATAGGAAGACATGAGAGCAACTTTTTTAAAGGCCTTCAACACGTCAGGTTTCCATTTGTTGTTGCTTCAGCTGTAGTTACAGACTGAGGCCACCAGGTGGAGACATTACATCAGGAATATATCAGCTGTAGTTACAGACTGACTCCACCAGGTGGAGACACTACATCAGGAATATACAGTGGTGCTCATAAGTTTACACACCCATGCTAAAGTGGATTAAAAAGAGGAATAAAAAATCATCTTTTGGAAATTGATCTTAATGCCTTAATTAAAAAAATGAAGAAAAATCCAACCTTTAAGGAAAGCAATGTTTTTGTGAATGAATAATGTATTAGACATGAATACATGTTCTTCCTTAAAGTACAGGAGGCATAAGTAAGTACACCCCTATGTTAAATTCCCATAGAGGCAGGCAGATGTTTATTTGTAAAGGCCAGTTATTTCATGGATCCAGGATACTATGCATCCTGATAAAGTTCCCTTGGCCTTTGGTCTTAAAATAGCCCCCCCACATCATCACATACCCATCACCATACCTACAGATTGGCATGGGGTACTTTCCATAAGATCATCTCTCAATGCAAATCAAACCAGCTATTAGGCTAACTGAAAAAAACTATGCCATGATGCTGATCAGTTGCCCGATAACGTTACATCACAGCTTGTTTTCCTAGTCCTAATCATCGCCTATCTGCGACCTTCCCCTACACACTAAACTCATCTTTCTCATTCAAAGCAACACTTTTTCTGGACTTCTCTCTGCTTGCTGCTCAAACAGGCGGCTATCTTGTTTCCCCACTTTAGATAGTCACACGTTCTCCATCAATTCAACCATTTCTCCAAAAAACAACAATCAATGACATCATCTCAACCAATCATAGCTCCACTTATTGAAATTTCAGCCATCAGCATGCGTCTCTTCTGTCCTCAGCAGGTCTGCGTAGAAAAGGAGCTTCAACATCCATCAGACGAAGTGAAGCGGTCAGAGAGTGTTTCTGTGTTTGAGTGCGTTTTTGTGTGTGTGGCCACACCTCACTATGAAATATGCAGTCTGACTGGTTGGACTATATGACTATAGTAATTTGTCACCACTCAACCAAATGCAAACAGGTGACAGGTGAGGATATCACAACAGAATGTTGGAGGAGGGGGGGGGTTGGGGGGGGGTTGGCGGCATCCACCCTGTTCTCACTCTCAACTCGTAATATACAGACACTTGGGCAGTGTCTGGCAGCGTCAGATACGTTTCAGTTTAAAAAAACGTGTTGCTATGTTTTTTGGGGGGCTGAACGTGGTCATGTTGTGGTTATGAAAGAGGAGAGATTGGATGACCCATGAGGCTAATACATTTGCTGATTATTTTCTTTTTCTTGCACATATTATACACTAGTTCCATTCAAGAAGATGGCTCGGGTCTGTGTTGCTTGGCTGTGTTTTGATGCTTGCATGGCTTATACTGAATATGGATACTGTTGATGTGTAACTGTGCTGGCATGCTAAAGTTGACTAAAAAGAGGAATAAAAAAAATCATCTTTTAGAAATTGATCTTAATACCTTAATTAAAAGAATGAGGAAAAATCCAACCTTTAAGGACAAATTTTCTTTGTGAATGAATAATGTATTGTACATGAATAAAGGTTCTTCCTTAAAAGTCCCATGACATGCTGCTTTTTGGATGCTTTTATATAGGCCTTAGTGGTCCCCTAATACTGTATCTGAAGTCTCTTTTATATAGGCCTTAGTGGTCCCCTAATACTGTATCTGAAGTCTCTTTTATATAGACCTTAGTGGTCCCCTAATACTGTATCTGAAGTCTCTTTTATATAGGCCTTAGTGGTCCCCTAATACTGTATCTGAAGTCTCTTTTATATAGACCTTAGTGGTCCCCTAATACTGTATCTGAAGTCTCTTTTATATAGACCTTAGTGGTCCCCTAATACTGTATCTGAAGTCTCTTTTATATAGGCCTTAGTGGTCCCCTAATACTGTATCTGAAGTCTCTTTTATATAGGCCTTAGTGGTCCCCTTACTGTATCTGGTCTCTTTTATATAGACCTTACTGTATCTGAAGTCTCTTTTATATAGACCTTAGTGGTCCCCTAATACTGTATCTGAAGTCTCTTTTATATAGGCCTTAGTGGTCCCCTAATACTGTATCTGAAGTCTCTTTTATATAGGCCTTAGTGGTCCCCTAATACTGCATCTGAAGTCTCTTTTATATAGACCTTAGTGGTCCCCTAATACTGTATCTGAAGTCTCTTTTATATAGGCCATAGTGGTCCCCTAATACTGTATCTGAAGTCTCTTTTATATAGACCTTAGTGGTCCCCTAATACTGTATCTGAAGTCTCTTTTAGATAGACCTTAGTGGTCCCCTAATACTGTATCTGAAGTCTCTTTTATATAGACCTTAGTGGTCCCCTAATACTGTATCTGAAGTCTCTTTTATATAGACCTTAGTGGTCCCCTAATACTGTATCTGAAGTCTCTTTTAGATAGACCTTAGTGGTCCCCTAATACTGTATCTGAAGTCTCTTTTATATAGACCTTAGTGGTCCCCTAATACTGTATTTGAAGTCTCTTTTATATAGACCTTAGTGGTCCCCTAATACTGTATCTGAAGTCTCTTTTATATAGACCTTAGTGGTCCCCTAATACTGTATCTGAAGTCTCTTTTATATAGACCTTAGTGGTCCCCTAATACTGTATCTAAAGTCTCTTTTATATAGGCCTTAGTGGTCCCCTAATACTGTATCTGAAGTCTCTTTTATATAGACCTTAGTGGTCCCCTAATACTGTATCTGAAGTCTCTTTTATATAGACCTTAGTGGTCCCCTAATACTGTATCTGAAGTCTCTTTTATATAGGCCTTAGTGGTCCCCTAATACTGTATCTGAAGTCTCTTTTATATAGACCTTAGTGGTCCCCTAATACTGTATCTGAAGTCTCTTTTATATAGACTTTAGTGGTCCCCTAATACTGTATCTGAAGTCTCTTTCCCGAAAATTCAGCCTTGTGCAGAATTACAGCCACTAGATCCAGTCCCACAATGAGCTTTCCTTAGGATGTGCCATTTCTGTGTCTGTAGCAATTGAGGAGGAGAGAGGTCTGCGTAGAAAAGGAGCTTCAACTTCCATCAGACGAAGTGAAGCGGCGCTTCACGTCGGAGAGTGTTTAAGTGTGTTTTTGTGTTTGAGTGTGTTTTTTTGGTGCGGCCACACCTTACTATGAAATATGCTGTCTGACTGGTTGGACTATATGACTATAGACATTTGTCACCACTCAACCAAATACAAACAGGTGACAGGTGATTGTTGGGGGGGCAGGCTGTGTCCACCCTGTACTCACTCCCAACTCGTAAAATACAGACGATTGGGCAGTGTCTAGCAGTGTTTTGCTGGTGTGTACCAGCTAACCTATATTTGAACTATTCTACCATCTAATTAACCTGTGCTGTATTAACACCTCCCTTATGAGTGATGTAGCCTATTTCATCTTTTTATTACTGCTTGTTACTGCTTTACATGGTTGAACAGTGTAAGAAGATGGCTCGGGTCTGTGTTGCTTCATGTGTAACTCTGCTAATGTCTTGCTGCTTCCTGTAGCTCTGCATGGCTTAATGAGAAAGCTTATTTGTTGCTCTAGCTGTCTGTGTGGTGTATTGTTGACTTCTGTCTGTATAGTTTAACCTGTACCTGTACGGTGTCACAGTTGGGGACAGAACTCAGGCGCAGAGACTGGAACTGGTGCAAAAATAATTAGTTTATTGAATAACGAAAGTCAATGGTTAGTGTGAGGATCTGGGTGTGAAGCAGGCAGGGGCCGGCAGTGGTAGTTATGTTAAGTTAAATGTAAGAGAAGTGAATGTTGCTACATGGTAGGTAGGCTGTCGAGAATGCTCACCAGGCTACTGAATGAGACCCTAATTAAGGACTGTAACTGAGGGTACTGCATGAGTCTATATTCAAACGGGTGTCTAGGTTCTTGGCAAGTTAGAGTTATCAGCCGATCCCAGAAGCCTTTATTTCTCATGAATCTTAGATAATATTGTACATAGAAGTTCATAGGCCACATTATCAATGGATATCACATACAAATACACGTCGTGTTATCTTAGTAGTTATGTTAACCCTCCTGTTATCCTCAAATTTACTAACATCCGTTATCCTTGGGGTCAATTTGACCCCAGGATTTTAAACCTCCAGAAAATGTTGGTAATTAAAAAACTTTTACCAAATGTTTATGTTGATAGCCTAAACTGGCAACTAGAAAATGTTGACAGTGACCCCCCCCACACACACACACACACACATCCAGAATACCTATTACGTGACTATTGAAACATATTAAAAACACTACAAAATCTCCCTGATTCAACTTAAATTGAAAAGAAATGCAACCAGACCTTCATCCACAGTGACATGGGGGCCTGGATTGTAGAGAAAGGGTAATCGCTGCACCCACTTGTCCCATACATCCCATATTGCTGCCAATTTGTCACATCCACATCTTTCCAACTGTCCACATACACATGACTTCCCTCTAAATTTGAAAACATTGAATGTTTTCAGAGACATAGTGGCTGGAAATATTGCCCTTCCAGTTTCAGCATTCCAAAGGCTTGCTGTTGCTTCACTTTTTGACTTGTATACTCATGCCAAAATGAGCAACCCAATGTAGGCATGGAGGTCTGTCACATCCACATCTTTCCAACTGTCCACATACACATGACTTCCCTCTAAATTTGTCATCTCAAGTATATCTTTTTCAACTGATGGTGTCATTTAAAGCTCAAATGCTGATTTTAAGTTGTGGACATGGCTGACAGCATATCTGGGGGGGCCTGGAATCATTTTTATCACATTAGCAGCACTTAGTCTACCCTGTCGTTCAAGTGGGGAGAGGGACAATAATAATTTCCTATTTTTGGAAGGTAACGTGTCTGCTGGTGGTTGAGAGACAACAGAAGGGTCAATGCCTCATAATCAGGGTCCTCCTCAACATTCTCCTCAGTCTCGGACACATTCTCCTCTATGTCACTTTCAGTGTCAAAGAGCTGTGACAAAACTTTGCTGACAGAAAACCTTTTCTTGCAGGCAATTTTCAAATGAGAGTGAGTGTACAGCGAGAGCACATTGCGCACTAATAGAAATGGTTTAGAAGGCCGCGGTGCCTGCGTGTGAGCTTTTATATGTTCGCCCCTCCCCTGTGTATAATGTGATACAAACCATCCCTGCGAGATCCATATTTTCCCTCCCTCAGAGTGCAGGAACAATATTTTCTCTCTGTCAGAGTGCGGGAACAATATTTTTCCTCCCTCACAAAGGGTGGGTGCGTGTGTGCGTGTGTGGGGTGGGGGTAGGGGAATTGAAGATTGTGAAATTGCAACAACCTGCATGTGAAAGTGACCTCAATATCAGCCAAAACAATCTCAGCAAATTTGTGTAAAATGTTCATATTTTCTATGTTTTTTACGGCTAAAACAGCCTGGGGTCAAATTGACCCCAAGGAACACAGATGCGTACAAAATGCATACAGGACATTGAAAATATATCATCATGTTAATTTTATGTTTACCTAGTAGTGCTCATTAAATTAGGAAAAGTCATTCAATATGAAGCAAAAAAAATGATGTCAAGCAGTTTTTTAGAGATGTTAACTGTTATAACAGGAGGGTTAAGTTAAATGTGTGTTACATGGTAGGTAGGCTGTCACCAGGAGACCAGCACCAGGCTACTGAAGGAGACCCTAACCGTGCCTAATGCATGAGTCTATGTCATCAAACGGGTGTCTGGGTTCTCGGCAAGTTGGAGTTATCAACCGATAAATGTCTCGGGCATTTTAGAATTATGTTCATGGAAATTCATAGGCTACATTACCAAGGGGAAAGTATTATATCACATACAAATACAAGTCATGTTATCTTGGTAGTTATAATAAGTAAAATGTTAGAAGTGAATGTTGCTACATGGTAGTTAGATTGTCACGAGGAGACCGCGCACCAGGCTACTGAATGTAACCGTGGCCAGTGCGCAAGTCTAGTGTCGGTCAGTATGAGTGTGTAAATAGTATGTCGAGACCGAATAAAAATTTACAAAAATATAATAAAAACAAAATGACAAAAAAGTGACAAAAAATTGGAAATAAAGTGACAAAAGATATTTGAATAAAATCAACAAAAACGTGTCTAGAAAAGTGTAGAAAAAGAACAACAAAATGTTGAAATTTTGACCCAGAAAGTAAGAGTAAGATAGATAGATAGATAGATAGATAGATAGATAGATAGATAGATAGATAGATAGTGTCTCATTTGCATCTTTAAACATTTGAAAAGAAGATACTAGTTTTAATGTCAGTGATGAACTGGGGAAGTTTTCATGGTGAGATGTAAAGTAGTGGCCTGCAGACTCTCTGTTTCATAATCACATCTTTTAAAGACACAGTTACACACACACACACACACACACACACACACACACACACACACACACACAGCCAAGCTGTTCTTACTGAGAGTATACAGACTAGGCTTCTAGTTTCACTCGTATATTTTAGGGGTTGTCAGATTAATAAGAGAAATACTTTGATTTGTGATTAGTTATTCAACTGTTATTTAATGAAACCATGTTACAAGTCCATACATTTACAGAAGAAAAGAAACTAAAGAGAGACAGATAGGCTACATTAGATATCAAAGATAGACAATAGATTGATGCATAGACAGACAGACAGACAGACACACAGAGAGACAGACACACAGAGAGACAGACTGACAGACAGGCAGGTATGTAGATAGATAGATAGATAGATAGATAGATAGATAGATAGATAGATAGATGCATGACAGACAGACAGACAGACAGACAGACAGACGGACAGATGCATGGTAGATAGATAGATAGGTAGAAAGATGGATAGATAGAGCTGGAGGAGGTGACGTTCGTAGGGCCATGAGGGTGACGTCAGCCCCTCTGTTTCTCGGGGTGTGTTTGTTTGTGAGAGGAAGAAGCTGGTTGGATGTTGGGCGGGGTCTGAGGAGACCAAGAGAGAGAGAGAGAGAGAGAGAGAGAGAAAGAGAAAGAGAGAAAAACCTCTCGATCCTGCTGCTGCTGCTGACAAACGGAGAACAGGAAGGACGGAGAGACAGATAGACACACAGAGACACGGAACAGACAGACAGAGAGAGAGAGACAGACCGGAGAGACAGACGGACGGACAGCCGGGAGGATGGGCCGGCGGAGCGGCCGTCGGTAGCGCTCTGTTTTCAGGCACGGAGCTCCAGGATGAGCGTAGCGCTGCAGGACCTCCGGAACACCGTGAGTACACACACACACACACACACACACACACACACACACACACACACACACACACACACACACACACACGTTAAACGAGCGTGTACCCGCCACATGCACGCGCCCGGACGCGTGACACGCAGCTGCACGGTCCCGTCTGTTTTTTGGCTGATTACCTGTCAATCACTGACTGACTGATCTGTGTGAAACTGTAACTGCAGACAGGTGTGTGTGTGTGTGTGTGTGTGTGTGTGTGTGTGTGTGTGTGTGTGTATGTATGTGTGTATGTGAGCAGAAACACATTTTCAGGCCTCCTGCTGACGTCACTGATCAAACTGATTGATCACTAAGGGGCGGAGCTACATGTTGTAAACATTTGTGACTCAGCCCCCCCCCAGACCCTTATTTTCAGAGATTTTTTCCCATTTGCGGCACTTTTTTTTTCAAGCCATTTATTTATTAGAATGCCTTAAAATCTGTACATCATTAAGGGAAAACATGAGCGTTGCCGAGGAAACACGTGTGCGTGTGTGTGTGTTAAAGGGCAGACTTGTGGACAGACCAGTTTGGAGTGGACTTCACCGTTACATCACTGCAGTTGCGCATGTATTGTGATGGCAGAAAACCAGCCAAAACAATGAAGACTATACCATTCATCACAATACATCCACGTGCTACAACTTTCCTATTTCGGGCTTCCAGATCGTGGGCGAGAGTTTAGATTCTCTGCCGGGCCCTTGATCAAGCATTTGTGTTTTTTTTTAATCATTACTTTATTAGCCTAATTGGGTGGGGAGAAAGCTATGCCATTATCACACGCATCACACCGGGCCTGCTGGGCTGTATGGTGGAGCTGAAGTGCAACATGGAGATGGAAGATGTAAAGGCAAAAAATCAAAACAGGAGAATCAAGTCTGGAGGAAAGTCACAGGTTTGGAACCATTTTAAACAAGTCGTGGTCGGCTTGGTTGAGTGCATTAAGTGCGCTATGACGGCAAATAAACCGGGACGATGAACAGACACATGAAGGCAACCTTCTCCAAGCATACCCCTTCTCAACAGACTTCTGTAGTTCAAACAACTCTGAATTGTAGTTGAGAACGTCAGTTATAAATGCCCACGTATTAAAAGGTTGTCGGGTTTAAATCGGGCTCGGTTAGGGTCCGGCTTGATGTCAGGGGAGAGCTCTCTCTCCAGGGCCGGCAGAATACAGAGCAGAAGAGGGGGGCTCCATCTCCACCGCTACGTTTAGGTTTAAACACTCCCTAGGAGCACGTATTTCCTGGGTGTTTTCCCCCTGGGACAGGAACTCATCCTGGCTTGAAAGGCCTGTTTTTTATGACCCACCCATCCCCCCCCCCCACCGACCTCCTCCCTACACGGCCAGCCGCACTCTCATAGAGCAGCAGTCAGGGTGGTGCAGACAGAATAAAAACCTGGAAGGCTTAGGAATTATAGTGCTTTTCGTAGCTTTTTGGAGGAACAGGCTGAACCACTCGCTGACGCCACTCACAGACGCGGCGTCAGACGATTTAGCCGGGGCTTCGGCCCTGAGTGCTTTGAGTGTAGCCCCCAAAAGTTGACTGACTAATATGAAACCGGACGTCGTGCAGTGTCCACTCTCGCTGTAAAAAGCTGAGCAGCTTCAGGTTTATAAAGGACGCGCTCTGCTGTGGACATGCTGCAGTAGATGTGATGCGTTTGAGCTCCGTGTATTTCTGCCGTAGTTTTGGTTTTCCACCTCCGATGTAGAGCAGCGTTCGGCCTCTTCTCTAAACTTTGTCTCATTCAGAGACCAGAGACCCAGACGGGGCTCTGAGCCTGTCAGGAGGTCTGAGATCTACCCTATCAGCAGAGATATCACGTAATGCACAGCAGACTATGGTGCAGGTGGATTATTTTCTGAAATTTAGTGAGTGTATTCTTGTAATAGCCTATTATAACTTTATATTTCTCAAAATATCATGACTCCTCCAAATCTCAGAGATCACAGATATATTTTAAATGTGCACAAAGTTTTAAAAATGAGCAG